>NC_137046.1:15221279-15228199 GCF_032717465.1 Coenobita brevimanus
CCAAAGGGCATCACGCAATATCGCTAAATTGTTCTCAATTATTCTGACCTTCATGGACCCCAGGTTAAGAACCCCTGCACTAGAGGTTTATGCATAAATGACTTTCTCTGTGGGCGACTGCACGACATATTTTTAAAGAAAATATCTGTGGTCACAACTTTAATCTCACAAAAAAGAGAAATCGGAATAACAGCGAGCCAAGCTGAATCGTACTAGACTCTTCAAGAAGGGAAACTTCCCTTTCTTAAAATCATTTCCTAAGAAAGAAACAAAAAAAAAAAATTCCTAGACACTGCCAAAAAATTTTCAATATTACCTTGAGGGTGTCACTGTGTTCGCTGAGTTGTGCTGTCTTAAAAACACAGTGGATCATAGGTATTTCACAGATACATCTAGAAACACTAAATGGAATTCCCAGCTGTCTGCATGAAAATAAGATATGATACAGAAACAAAGAAAAGGAGAGCCACTCGAGAACATGAGATTGCACAACTTTTCACTTTTTAAAGGAAACCAAGAAGAAGCACTTGTAGAATGTAAAACTCACAACTTATAAATGGTCATGTGACCTTGAGGTTTGACCACTGGTTCTCAAAACTGAACTGCTTCATTTTCATCTGATCCGTAACCCTTCCACCAAGTTTATTCTAAACTGTAACTTTGATGTATAGCCTTCAGATTCAAATTTTTCCCTCCTTGCCTGACTTTCAGATAGAATAAAAGTTGTCTGAACTAGAAGATCAAACACGTTACCTTGTTCTGTGATCTTTGACCTTCAATGAATTGTGCTTATAACAGAATTCCTTATCTTTTTCCACCCTAAACCTATAGAACAAATTTTATCATAATGTAATGTCATGTTATCTATGTATTTGTCGATGTCATGTTATCTACGTATATGTCAGTGGCATGTATTTGTCAATGTTATGTTATCTATGTATTTGTCAATGGTGTGTGCGTGTGTGTGTGCGTGTGTGTGTGTGTGTGTGCGTGTGTGTGTGTGTGTGTGTGTGTGTGTGTGTGTGTGTGTGTGTGTGTGTGTGTGCGGGGATGTTGACCAGCTAGTTTACGCCTCTGTGACATCAATGGTTGGGGGGGGGGTGCAGTTAGAGGGAGGTGAGGAGGGACGGCCAGCGAGATCGAGGCGGGCAGACGACCTCCAGCCCTCAAGTAGTGTAGCCTTGTGTATCAATTGCATGAGCTGGGCAGCGGTAATAAAAGAGTGTCACGACAACATCAACATTTGATTGTCTGCTACAAGCTATTTAGGCAACGTGGAGGATGATAAGGAGACCGACCTTCCTGCAACAACAATAGTACCATTTGATGCTCGCCTGATTCTGGAGTATCATGGCTCTACGGACATTGTGGAGTGGGTCAAGCAAGGGCGGGAGATGTGTCGCTTCGTAGGAGTTGCCCACCTCGAATAAGTTCTGCCACTAACGACTGACAGGTGGGGCATTCTCTCAATGTGGTCACCAATTGCCAGTTGCCAGCCGCTGTTCTGCAGACAGAGGTGAGGGAAACCACTGTATAGCAGCATTTCATTCTAGATCAATATGCAGCAAATGAAGCTTTTACTGCATATTGGCTACTAAAGCAAGTGCAGGTCAGTGCTGACGTCTTCCTGGCGCTGACCTCCGGAGCGGCTGTCGACTTTGTTTGGGGGCGTGTCTGACCATACTCTGGCATGTGCACTTCTCATGGCAGGACTATCAGATGATATTCGTCCATGTTATTTGCACTGGGTCAAGAGCCGAGGGACTGGATTTAAACAGTGTGTTGGGACGGGCTTTGCGCCATGCTTGTAGTGATGAGCGTGTGGCTGCTGCTGGGATTTCGGCACCAGTGAGAGACCAGAAATGTGGGTGGAACTGTCTGGGAGGAGAGCACATCGCCTTTGTCATTGCCTGGACCTGTGGCCAGTCAGGACATTTTTACTGCTGCATGTCCCCAGATGGGAAACGACAATGGAGGGGCTTCGCATCAAAGCGCCAGCATCTCCTCTCTTGGAAGCCAGTAAGTGGCACTCTTCCTAAAGCTGGTGCAGCTGCTTGTTGGACGGGCGGTGGTGCCAGAGTTCTTGTTGACACTGGATTGCACAGACACGCATAGTACATGCCCCTTGTTGCATGCAGTGGCACCTGCAAGCGACCAGCATCACAACGATTAGTGGAGATTCTTTCCAGTGCACTGGGACAGGCAGTGTGACAGTGGGAAACTCCTGATGGCCAGAGCGCCCGATTGCGCATGCTGGTGGTTCATGAGCAGTCTTTGGGTGTGGATGTTGTGCTCGGCATCACACTGGCATCTCAGCACTTGGCGGCGTCATAGTGAAGTCTCCATCAGAAGTCCAATTCTGTAGCATTGGGAGGTTGTGTGATGTGTCATCGACTCTGACACTGCTGGCAGTGGATGCACCTGATTTCAATCGTACAATTTGATGTAAGGCGTCTGAGCGTGGACGGTGTCATGGAAATGGACGAAATGGAGCAGCACCTGATTGCCTGCATAATACTGGTGTTGCAGTACAACATAACCCCATCCATGCACCGGGAGTTTGACCAGGAACTGGAGTCATGGATCAAGAACGGTTGGTTGAGTACCCTACTAAGAACAGCAACATGGGACCCCATGAGGGCTTGCATGCCACTCATGGCTGTTCATCAGAATAACAGCAGTAAAGTAACGGCCAGTGCTGGGACTACCGTGAGCTAAATGACTACGTGAACTGCCTTCCTACTGCTGATAGCGACGTATGTGCTGATCAGATGCTTAAGTGGCAATGACACGGGGAGGTAATGTGGCTGTTCTGGACCTATGCAAAGTCTTATTCTGCAGGTGCGTTATGGACTGTTTTAAGAGTGTATGGACTTGATGGTAGGTTATTAAAAGGGGTGAAAAGTTTTTATGTAAATAGTAGAGCGTGTGTAAGAGTGGGAAATGCTGTGAGTGATTGGTTTCCTGTGAGAGTGGGGCTGCGACAGGGATGTGTGATGTTGCCTTGGTTGTTTAATATTTATGTGGATGGTGTTGTAAGGGAGGGGTGAATGCAAGAGTTTTAGGTGGAGATCTGAGTCTGGTGAATGTTAGATGGTGGAGAGTGGAATCTGAAGGCAGCTGCTGCTTTGCAGAAGATGATACTGCACTGGTGGCTGATTCAGAGTGAGAGATTCGAGACAGTTGGTAGAGGAGTTTGGAAGGGTGTGTGAAAGGAGGAAATTGAAAAGTAAATGAGAATAAGAGTAAAGTGATGAAGTGTACGAGGTTGGTAGATGGTAGGGGGATGAATATAGTTTTTGAATGGCTATGAGTTGCTTGAGGAGGTAGAGAATGTTTTAAATATCTAGGGTCACATGTTGCTGAGGGATGGAAGAATGGATGCAGAAGTGAAGTTTAGAATAAAATGAAGTAGGAAAGGTGCTGGAGGAGGAATAAGAAAAAAGTGTTTAGATGTCGTTCTGCTTAGAATGGATGTAAAGAGAAGGGCTGTATGAGGGTGTTGTCATGGTACTGACTGCATTTGTATGGGGCTGAAAACATGGAATATGGGTGTTTCAGCAGAGAGGAAAAGTTTGAATGTAAATGGAGATGAGGTAAAGTCTGAGGAGTACCATGTGTTGAGTGATGCGTATGGATCGAGTGCGGAATGATGAAGTGTGAAGGAGAACTGGAGTTGTTCCTCGGGGAGATGGCTGGTAGAGTTGGAGCAGAGGGTGTTGCGATGAAGTTTGGGCATGCTATGGAGAGAATGGATAATGAGCGATTGGTGTAAAAGATACCTAGATCTGATGTGAGAGGTGTGGGCCTGAGAGGAGAAGACCTGTACGAATAGGATGGATGGACAGTGTGAAAGAAGAGCGCTGGATGCGAGAGGGATGTCTGTTGAGCAAGGAAGAGTGGCTGTGGCGTGACAGAAGTGGGTGGAGAGAAATTGTGAATGGAATAAGTGATGACGGAGCCCTGAGGGGATATTCTCCCGCATTTGGTCTGACTCAGCTATTTCAGGGTCAGGTGCAGGTAAGGGGATGAGTCTGTTATGATGTGGCAGGGGTAAACCAGCTCTGTTGTCGGGGCCCTGGCTGCGGATGTCACTGATTGCATTTGCGCAGTTGACCCCTTGTGCAGTGTGGTGCGGTGAGAATCTGTCCGGTTCTCCCCTTTGGGGCTAAGATGCGAATGAATGTATTTGAATGGATGTGAGTAAAATGGGGAGTGTGTTCGTCCTGTCTCGGCTACCTCCCTTTCCTTGGGGGAAGCAGCTCTAGGCATATAGATAGAGATAGATAGATAAACGTGTTGATCAGCAACTGTGGCCATTTCAGACAGTGATGGTACGAGTCCAGTGCTACTCTTTGGCCTTGTCTTTGGCCTCAGCATAGCTCCACTGGTCATGAAGGCTGTCGTTAAGAACATCTTGGCTCAGGACCCAGATATTGAGCGAAAGAAAAGTGTTGTCTTACATTGACAGTCTGTTGGTGAATGGAGAGGACCCAGCCAGTGCAGAGCAGGTCGCTGCACATTTTGCTGTATTCAACCTGGAATGCAAGCCGCCGAACAGTGCAGCTGTTGGGGCACAACTGCTAGGGTTGCACATGCGGTCATCAGATGGCAGCCAGGTTGAAGTGGACGCGTAACAATCCAGCGTCGACCCTCCACCGACAAGAGTGACACGTCGTGTCTGTGTTAGCATGGTGCGGATGGTTAGTCACGCACTCTGCCAGTGGTGGAGGGTGGTCTTACCGGCCAGCAGCTGCGTGGATTAAACGCTGAGCAAATGCAGTGACACAGGGCTGGGATGACATCATGGATGACGACTCCCTTGCTTCAACAGGATGGAGTGATGTGGCAGGTGATGGCTGATCAGGGAAGATCCGTGGTCGTGGCCTCCTGTGTGTGTATGGCGACCTGGCAGTCGCGTGGGACAGACGCCAGTGCTCTAGCTGCTGGAGATTTTTTTTTTTTTCTTTTTTAATAGATAATGAATGGAGGAAGGAAAATGAAGGGGAAAACAAAATAAGTCCATGTGCCTAAAGGCATCCCCATTCATAAAATATCATGTAATTGAAGATGCATGCTGGCTGCGGTTGGACGACAGTTCCTCACATCAACAAGGTGGAGCTGGACGCAGCAGTTCATGGAGTGAACTTGGCAATTAGCTTGGGGTATATCGGGAACACTGAGTAATGGCTAGACTCTGCCACAGTATTATCGTTGGATTGACGACGCACTGAGTAGCTCAGTGCACGACTTCGAACGAAGGCTCACGGAGAGATGTTGATTCGCCACCGAGTCGAAATCATTCACCAACTGGTGAGTGAGTTGGGACTGATGTTGTCTGTGAGGCTTGTCCGATCTACAAAATCATGCTGATGTCCTCACGCGTGTCCCAGAGGAGTGGGTGCGGAATGACAGACTGGTAGCTGGTGCTGCAGCAATCGACAAGCAAGACAACACTGAGCTCTAGAATTGCTGACGGTCCATGTACACGCGCTTGGTCATCCTGGCATCAGGCACCACACTGTTTTTTGTGCACCAAGAAATCTCTCGACTGGTGACACAGGCTGAGGTGCATGAAGTTGTGATGCAGTGTGGATGTGTGCCAAGCCATTGACCCGGCCCCGGGTGAAGGCGTGGCAGCACGGGTCATTGGGTGTGACACCGAACATGGCACCATTTGGCTATAGACATCACCCATCACAGTGGTCATGCCTATCTGACAATTGTCGACAGTGGGCCATCCCGGATTTTGCATATGGCGGCAGCTGTGACACTCCAGATGGTGACACCGTCATTCGGCCAGTTAGGGCAGGTGTTCTATGAGTGAGTGGAGCACTTTTCGAACTGTCTCATGCGATAATGACACCATCTTCCATGGGCTGTGATTTGTAAGCCTTTGTCACACATTGGGGCCTGTTACTACACTTCAGGGCGGCATATGCACCCAAGTGGCACATGGCATTGTTGAACAAAACCACTGCACAGTGAAGGTGATCGCTGCAAGGAAACAATGCTCCATCGCTGAAGCAGTCCACCTGTTTAATATCACACCCCAAGATGGAAACATCAGTGACGGAAGCCCCTGCGAAGGGTGTATGTACAGCTACGAGGTGCGAGGCTGTGTACGACTCTACACAGAACGGCTCATCACGGACACAATGCCTGATGATGACGAAGGCATGCGGTATGCAGTGGGTGATGCTGTTTGGATCAGGAAGCATGGTCATCGCTGCACTTCAGTGTCGCAGCCTGGTGTCATCATCTAGCGTCAACTCTCCACAGGTGGTGGATGTTGATGGTATCCCACAGCACGTGAGGGATGTGAGGCACCACAGCAGCACCTTACTGGATCAAGGCAGCCAGCCAGACGTGTATGAGGCTGGTATTGATCGCCCACTGTACATCGATGTACAAGTCTCAACATCTGCAATTGCACCAGCAGGCAGTATCAGATGAGTCCAGCCCAACAATGACAGAACCAGAGGCACCAGAGGCAGCACTTCTGATGAAGCACACACATACAGCGCCTCCACCGCTTCGATATGGTTATGGATCTTGCAGATCAGAGTGGGGTGTAATGTCATGTTATCCATGTATTTGTCAATATCATGTTATCTATGTATTTGTCAGTGGGATGTATTTGTCAATGTTATCTATGTATTTGGCAATGGTGTGTGCGTGTGTGTGTGTGCGAGGGTGTTGACTATCTAGTTTAAGCCTCTTTTGACGTTAATGGTCAGGGAGGGGTGTGCAGTTAGAGGAAGGTGTGAGGAGCGACGGCCAGCGAGATTCCGAGGCGGGCAGACAACCTCCTCCAGCCCTCAATCAGTGTAGCCTTGTGTATCAATCGTACGAGATGGGCAGCGGTGATAAAGGAGTGTCATGACAACATCAACATTTGATTGTCCGCTACACATAAT
>NC_137046.1:15228299-15480799 GCF_032717465.1 Coenobita brevimanus
CTACAAACATGTAATTAGCCAGGCTTCTTTGATCTCTCTCTCTCTCTCTCTCTCTCTCTCTCTCTCTCTCTCTCTCTGTGCAATGTGTATATTGAGTGTCATTTTGTGGTAAAATGTAAATTACATAAGTACATAAACATTTTCCGACTCAAGTCCTTCGGTCGTGTACTTCTGCACGATTCTCACTGCTATGTTACAATGCTCTATCAGCAACATTTTAAAAGATAAGTATGAGTCAACTTTCTCGCTTACGTTACCCTTTACAATATTAATTTCATAAATGGTAACTCCTGAGCATCTGTCCTGTCCCAATATCCAGCTAGTCACAGTACCTGTCCTCTATTACTTCTCCCTAATCGTTTCTTAGGGTACATACGCAATGAGATCACTCCCATGATCATCTAATTGGAACAGAGACATGGAGATATTTTCCATCTTGCATACAGGTTATTTTAATCTTTATTCCCCTCTGGTATCTAACACAGTCATGAACACTGCAAATTTGTCTACATCTCTTGCCATCACGAAGCTGTACCCATTCTCTACACATTTTCACATCCTCCCACTTCCTCTAATTCACACACTTTAATGGTCGAGTCACCCAGTGCCATCACCGCGTTCCTATTGCTCTCTCACTACATCCACTTCTTCCACCCTCATACTCTCCTCTCATTCATGCTTTCATGATCTCATATTGCTAAGACTCATTTCTCCCAGGTCCTAAGTGTATATACTGGACCTACTGAGGCTCTGCATTTGTG
This sequence comes from Coenobita brevimanus, assembly GCF_032717465.1. Lineage (NCBI taxonomy): Eukaryota > Metazoa > Arthropoda > Malacostraca > Decapoda > Coenobitidae > Coenobita > Coenobita brevimanus. Next base: position 15,229,061 of record NC_137046.1, read on the forward strand.
CATGCGAATTTTATACATACACACACACACACACACACACACACACACACACACATATATATATATATATATATACATAGTTATATATACATATATATATATATATATATATATATATACATATATATATATATATCATTATACTCTCACGCTAGCAATCTTAATTTGCTTTTTGTTATTTCTTTACCCATTCAAAAACTGATTCTCCCACCTGAACTCATAGATGATTCGAATCTAGATAGTAACACCCATGCTTACGAAGCAAGAGCAGGCCTGTGATACGCAAAAGCGAGTGGGTGTGCAAACAAAATATCTCAGTTGCTTTGGTCGACTATAACCAAGTTTTTGTGGATAATAATCAATGAGGGGAACCTGTTATATTTGAGAAGAAGTCGCAGAGAAACTGTATTCCACTTGGTTACAGCAACCTGTAAACCAATCTTTTAAAAGGAATGCAGATGTATGGGATTTAAAGTTTCAAAAAATGGAAATTGATTGGTAAGTCGACCATCTTGGATTTTATTTTAGAATTTTGAAAAGACGGGCATCAACATCCTATACGGTCCTATAATCATGTCAAAAATGAGGAAATTCCAATAGGGATGGTTTCTGAGATACGGCGTGGACCAGGAAGTCCGGACTACGGACGGAGGGACATGACTCAATCCAAAGACACGAAGTGGACTGATAATACGCTGAAGATCAAGGTAGTAGGGTTAGGTCAAACTCTGACATAGCAAAATACCACGCATAAAACTTTGTTACACCAAACTTGCATATGGGGTTGAGGATGATTCAGTTTGGAGAACACCTAGTCAAAGATCAAGGTCACACGGCCTGCCATAAGTGTGTGTGTGTGTGTGTGTGTGTGTGTGTGTGTGTGTGTGTCTGTGTGTGTGTGTGTAAAATAACTCACTGAGTTTCGTTTAGTTGAATAAAAAATCTTAGTGGAACTATTTAATAATAAATCTATGTTTTTGAGAACAATCAGCGAACATCCAGGTAACATAATCTGTGTCAGTTTAAGGAATTTTCATTCGGCAAAAATCAAACTTTGTGGAAGGCTTTGGTTATGGAATGATTTATGATTCTTAAACCTGAAAACAATCAATGAAAAATCAAGGTCATGTAGACAAGCACAAATGCTGTATGTTCCAGGGCAGGGTCAACGCAATCACTTTTTTGTCCTGATTTTGTAAATTTAAAGTTTGTGGAAGGGATGAAGGTTGCATAAAACCTATAATTTAAGTTTGGGAACAATCAGTTGAAGGTCATGGTCAGCAGGACAAGGTCAACCTAAAACCCGTGTGCTTGTGTAAAACAAAATAACTCGAAGTCAGCTCGGACCTTAACAAACCAGCAAGATGAGTTGAGGATCAGCTAAGAGGTTAACGATTGTTCCTTGAGAATGATGGGTCAAAGTTCAAAGCAGTGTAATTAAAGATCGAGAAAAATATGTGAAGCACATAATAAAAAAGTCAAAAAAGCGTAAAAAAAAAAAAAACTATATTATGATTTCTGCTAGAGATGTATACGAAGCAAAGTGGCCTGAAGAAAAACATTTTTATCCGATTTCTGCAGTGTAGACTGATAGATGCAGCATCTTACAGAAGAAAATATGAAGAAAATCATGATTACAAACGCTTTTACAATCGTTCAGCGGTCTGAGTTATATACCTATAGCACTATGTTTTGTATACATGTCTGTAGCCGTAATTTACTTATCGGAGGGAATCGTTAGCTGAAGTTTAGAAAGTTTATTTATAAGTTCCTTTCCATTTTTACATATTTTTAGCTATATGTACTTAACTTGTGTTTATGACTTGTTGATAGCAGATCAACCGATCATTCAGTTTTATATAAGGCTATTGCTTTGCAAATGTCAATAGATTTCAGGGGAATCCACCTCTGTTCCCCCTAGGTGTATGATTTGTTGTGCATCATTTCTTGATTTTGCATTTCCTGACTTTCTCACGGAAATAAAGCTCTGATTAAAACTACAAATGTTAGTTTTTTCATCACATACTTTGGTGAAAATACATGACATGGAAAAAAACTAAAATGGCCTAAATAAATTTTTTATCCTATCTTCTGGTTATAACTGAAAGTACAAGTTTAAATTTTTATTTTTGTCCGATATGAACTAATTCCTACTGAATATCTAGTTCTAGATAATGATAAAGAAAATTCGATTTTTTAAAATAGTTAAATAAAGTCAGGGTAATACAGGGAAAAGTCAAAGGTCAAGCGTCACAAGATTGAAGTCAAATGAAAGTTTTGGCGTGATTTGAGCCAAAAATTGGTGGTAAAGGTTACATGCAAGGAAGAATAAATAATTCAATTTTATAATTCAATCTGTGAACGTTTCAGGTCACTGGGCAAAAACAAGCTATCTTCGGATTTTAGACTAGCTGCCGAGCGAGGGAATTCCAATTTCGTAAGAGCTTCTTAATTTGTATGTGTATCATTCATGCGTACTCTGGGTCCATTTTAATCAAATGATATAATTGATGTAATTTCACTGATTATAATATCTGTTTCCTGTATGATTATGAAGGAACTCCATTAACGATTGTTTGCTTTTTCTTTTTTTTCCTAGACAAAACAAGAGCTGGGTGTCCTCAAATAAATGGGCTTCCCTTCTTTCTGTGGAGCTCTAGTGACTTCCACGCTTATATTCCCCTGATAATGTTTCCGTGTTTAATAAAATTTTAAACCTCAGCGTTCGTATCTAAGAGGACTTATCATTGTGATGAGGCACACCAAACAAGTATTCTATTTGTTTTGTCCAAAAGAGTTTTGTTTTCTTTGGATCATGCATGCTCTCGTGTTAAATAGTACATAGCCTGCATACATGAAACAAAGTACCATGTAGTGTCTAGACAGGTAGGTAAAAGGCATGTAAATTTCACGGATGTCTTCATGTTCGCTTCCATCCGCTACAGTGAATGCTTTCATTGCCTTCCAACCACAGCTATTTGAGTCGTACTCCACCGAGATAACTGAGATGGTTAGATGGAGGGGTAGTTATGTGGGCGAGCGAGCAACTGTGGGACAAACAGGATATCACAGTTAGAGATCAGGTGCCTCGCAAAGAGAAATCGTACCAGGCTCAGGAAAGGGTTTTTCACCGAAAGCATCCTTTCTGAAGTTACATAAATGGGGATAACTGAAGGCATTGTGTGAGGTTGCAAAGTGATGTAAACCAAGTTAAAAGAGAAAGAAGGAAAAAGAGAATAATAACTATAGAGATTAAAACTCATGCTGGTCATTGCAGATGTGAACTATAGTGTTAAAGAAGAGCTCAGTAACAAATTTTATATTAATTCAGGGTTTTTAGTCTTGGATGAGCGACTCTTTATGGGTAATTTGTGCTAATTCAGAGGTATCGAAAAACGTGGCAATGATTTATCATCAGCTTTAATCCAGGTCATAATCTCTGCATTCATATGTGGTAAGGAAACCTTTTCATTAGTTTTGTGATAAGTGAGGCAGGAAATTGCTTAGTTATTCCAAGTATTATCTTCCTCTTCCATTTTCGTGGTAAGAATGAGGCACCTGAAGTTGTGACACCAGAAGCAAAAGCGGTAGAGATGCCATTTTCTTACACCAGTGCGATTAGGTCGAGGGCCCAAACTATAGCTTTCACTTTTTTTTTAAATTCTTTTGTTCTTTTTTTATTATTATTGTACGTAGGGAAGTCGTGCAAGAATTTCTCCTCATCTCCCCATGAAAATTAATTAATAATATTCATGTTAACATAGAGACTTACATTATTTGATGTGTTATATATGGCGGAAATGCTATTCCTGTTTTAGACACACTGGTATGAAAATGGGGTTATGCTTACTCTCAAAGGGTAGCCGTCAAAGGTGAAGATACTGGGTTATAGCACGCGTTGGGCAGTTGTCTCGGAGGATGTGGAATTATAGGGCAGTTGACAGGAAAAATTGGGGAACATCCGCTACGCTTAACGGTTATGGGGTTAATTCATTCAGCTCGTTAATTCATTGCGGATTGGTGTATGTGATGGCCAGTGTTTGTTTATTTATTTATTTATTTATTTGTGAGTCTGACATCGATTAATCCCTGAACTAATGAATGGATCACCTTCAAACTTGGTTCAGGTGTTGGGAAATGTGGAACTTGAAGAAGCGATTTGATTCAGGTGAAAATGCACAAGGGGTAAGAATCGGTGAGAGATAGATACATGTTTACTCTTAACTTCACTACAAGTCAAATATGGGGATTCTGTTTGGCACCATTATATTTGACCTTTGGATGACTTTATACAGGTCAAAGTCAAGGTCATACATTGACAACTGGCTTAAATTCAATAAACGTGGTAGAAAGATATGCACATGGTTGCTGTTCATTATCTACATTGGAATTGATTATATATGGAGATTCTAGACATTGAATTACCTTGAAAGGACAAACTCGTGTTCAATCAAATTTAAACTAAAAGTTAATTTCAGAAACTCATATTTCTTTTGGTTACAGTATTATTAATAAATCATAAAAACTTCATTTAACCCAATTTCCTTCTATCCTAAGTGATTCTGTTCTAAAAGCTAAGCCGGTGAAAAAGGGGTATAAAGAAATTTCAACAGTTTGCTCTAGCTTGTTATTATTGAGATTATCTACTACTGTTACTACTACTGCTATTACCTCCACCACGGACTGCTACTAATACCACCGTTTATCCTACCATTACTTTCAGATTTAACAACAATAATAACAACAACTACCACTACTACTACTACTGGTGTTGAAAGCTGTTGGAAAAGCTGTTGCCACTGCTTCAGAAAAGAGTGCATCGCGGTACGAGGATGTATACAACAGTCTTCCCTGTAACGTTGAGGAAAATGATAACACGATAATGATTATATGTATATAATACGTCACACTCATATATATCAGTAGAATTAATAAAAGATAAACTCGTGTTTCCGTCATTAAAATAGCAAAAAAAGTTCGAGCGACAGTAGCAGTTGTTATGTCGATTATGCAGTGGCGCTTATTAAAGCTTTTAGAGATTCCAACTTTAGACAAAGGTACAACAGCAAAGAAGAAAGGTGTTCAATAAATGGCAAGTTTTACTATGAAAGGACACGTCCACAACCAATGCATGTTTCGTAATTCTAAAAAAAAAAAAAAAAAAAAAAAGGCGTATAAGTATTTAAGGAATATGGGTATTTTACCAACAATTGAATTAAAAGTTAAGCATTTAATCGAGTCGTACACCTTATCTTAGGTTTAAATAATACATACATACATACATCAAAAACTAATCCTGTGTTGCCTCATGAGAAGTATAGGAGCCATTGGCTAGGCAAGTCGGTCCTGATATTTAAGATGAGAGTGACCAGCTTTACTCATCCCTGAGTGACATTACGTGAGCAGTAAATCCTCAAACCACAAGCAGGATATATACCACACCAGCCTAATCCCATTGGAGCGCTGCATCATCTCAATGAACCACCAGGGCGCTATAATTTGGTTATATGGTTACACACCTAGCGTAGTAAATGGTTTCCCATGTGCACAGGAAACCATTTGGCATTGTCACTCTGTGTAGAGTACCCCATAGACATATGCGAAAGAGGAAAAGATGAAAGGAAATCAAGAAGAGGAAAGAAAGAAGCGAAGGTAGAAGAGGAAAGAAATGAAGGAATAGAAGAACATATAGAAGCGAAGGAAGAAAGAGAGGAAAAAGGGACAGCCACTCCAGAGCAGCACGCCACATCGAGTGAGTAGATGCAGTGGGCACGCCTCACCTACCACATAATAATAATGTAATAATAATAATAAATAACAATAATAATAACGCCCCCCAAATTACATCATATCTTTTTTTTTTTTTTCCATAATGTGCACATCATCGTAACTGTCAGTTGGCAAACATTATATGGAAGGAAGCCCAGGGTAAGAACATTTGTGTGGAACACGGTGTAAGACGGGGCGACGTCTTTTCGTTTTTATTTCAGTTACACCTTGATTCTCTTTTATCCGATAATGCACAACGTGAGTGATGGTTGCTTTTTAGGTTAACTAAGCGTAGATAGTTTAGTGTAAGCTGTTTTCGACATTAGTGCCTCTCTGATTAATTGAAAACATTAATATTTTTTACAGCAAGTTATTTGACAATACAGATGCATTAATGATGAAATTAATAATGATAAAAACAAAGTGCATTACTTTAAGGATTTGAAACCGTACTTCACATATCATCATTCAGGTTAATGACGATAATCCCCTCGATAGTCAAACGGTACAGTAAAAGATCGTTTAGGTAACTTCAATTTTAATCTGAGATTTGACAATTGATACTAGAAAAATGACTAAATAAATTTCAGAAGTTATTTCTTCTAGTTTTTACTGAGAAATTTTAACATGTAGTTTGCTACACACACACACACACACAGCCTGTTACACATTCATACACACATACATCTCATACATAAATATGTGTATATATATATATATATAATATATATATATATATATATTTATATATATATATATATATATATATATATATATATATATATATATAAAAATATGTGTGTGTGTACATATATATATATATATATATATATATATATATATACATATATATATATATATATATATATATATATATATATATAAATATATATATATATATGTGTGTGTGTGTGTGTGTGTGTGTATATGGTGGAGTATGTAGCCTATACACTGTATATTATACACTGTATATGGCTAGTGAGGGAGTGATCGCCCTCTACCTACACAGATCAAAAGCCCTCGGGAGCAGGGGGTGGTTGCTTTCTCAGGCAGAGGGAACTCCTTGAGAGTGAAATGGCTGGGAAGCCATGCCGGTACCTGACTGGCTACAGCATAGCTGGTCTTTCGTGTGTGGGCAATCAGGTGTTGAAGTTGCCTGACGTGCGACTGCAACACAATGGCGAGGTGTTCAGGAAGTTAGCCAAAGAAACCTTGATGGACTCTGAAAAGAACAATAATTTGGCCCTAGCTCCCGTGCAGCCCTTAAATGGGCAGGGGGTGCAATAAAAGTAGAATCTCACGTTGTTGCCTCAATTACAATCTAATTCCTTAAAGTCAATGCAAAAATAATACAATTAAAATTGGTAACTGGAATGAGAGAACGCTAAATCATGACGCAGTAAAATCGATGAGTTAGTGAAGGTTTCTTCAAAATTACGGACTTGATATTTGTGCTCTTGACAGAAACTAGGATTTAACTGGAGTCGAGGTAAGTTGGATTTGGAGGATGGTATACAAGTTTATTGATATCTCGTCGACAGGACGGAATGCATTATCAGGGAGTAGGATTGTTGCTGGGTTGTAAGGCAAATAAGGCTTTATGTGAGTGGGATCCTATAGATGAGCGATTGTTATACGCACGGTTTAAATCAAATCATGGCAACATCAGTCTGTTTGTGTGTTATGCACCTACTAATGATGCACTCGATGAAAGGAAAGACACATTTTATGAAAAGTTGCAAGAAGGAGTAGGAAGGGTACCTAGACATGATGTTTTGATCTGCGTTGGAGACTTTAATGCAGTAATGGGCTGTTCAAATGAGGGATTTGAGGCATGTATGGGTAAGATGGGAGTTGGTAGTAGGATGAGTGAAAACGGAGTGAGGTTTGGAAGCTTCTGTCTAGCAAATGACTTAGTCATCGGGGGCACACTCTTTCAGCATTGCAATATACACAAGACAACTTGGGTGTCGCCGTGTGGAAAATATAAAAATCAGATTGATCACATCGCTATCAGTAGGAGGCATAGAAGTTCTCTGCTAGATGTTCATGTTAAACGGGGAGCGGATATTGGTAGTGACCATCAACTCAGCATTGCAAAAATAAGGTCTAAACTTAAAAATCAGAAGAAGGAAAAATCTGGTGTTGGTAGATACGATATTGTTAAGCCTAGAAGGGAAGGAGAAGAAAAGGAGGATTTCAGATTAGAATGCAGAAATAGGTTTTTGGTGTTGGAAACGTTGGAAGAGGGGGAGAGAAGTGTAGATGAGGATGTGAACAAAGTTTTGCATGAGACTGCTGAATGTACGATTGGAAGGAGACATAGATTCAGGAGAAAGAAATGGATATCAGAGGAAACGTGGGATATGATAAAAAAGAGAGGTGAGGCTAAATTGAGGAGTGAGATGCAATGCGTTGATGAACGAGAGATTGAATTAACAAGAGTTGCGTACTGGAGTTTGAATTCAGAAGTAAGAAGGTTAGCTAGGAGAGATAAAAGAAGATGTGTGGATGAAAAGGTTGCAGAGACTGAAATCTTAATAAACAAAAATGATGGACAGAGTCAAAGAATAGCATATGAATCGATTAGAGAACTGAGTGGTAATGCAGGTAAACGCAAGGAAATACCAGTTAGAGACAGGGAGGAAATTTATTGACCAAAGATGGAGATATTAAAAATAGATGGAAAGAGCATTTTGAGACAGTTCTTAATAGACCAATACCACCAGAAGAGGATATACCGTCTGCTCAGGAAGATTTAAATATAGAAACAGGAGAGTTGAGGCTTGCAGAAGTGGAGAAAGCAGTAAAACAGTTAAAGAATAATAAGGCACCAGGGGAGGATGGTTTATTTCCGGAAATGTTTAAAGTGGAGGGGGATAGATTAATAATGATCTTGACCAAGCTATTCAATAAGATATGGGTGACGGGGTTACTACCATCAGTTTGGAAGAATGGTGTAATTGTTAAAGTCTGAAGAAGGGAGACCTGAGTGAATGTGGTAATCGGAGGGAATCTCTTTGTCACCGATAGCTTTGAAAGTTTTCAGTAGAGTGTTGTTAAATAGGTTGGAGCCGGTGGTTGAGGGTATTCTGAGGATGAACAGGCTGGTTTTAGAAAGGGACGTGGTTGCAATGATCAGATCTTTATAGTTAGGCATTTGATGCAGCAAGTTAATGAAATGAGAGTACCGTTAAGTCTTTGTTTTGTTGATTTTGAAAAGGCTTTTGATAGTGTTTCGAGAGAGACTATGGGGAAGATCATGAGACATTATGGAATACCAGAGGAGTTTGTGAGGGTCATTATGAACATGCATGACACATTTTGTAAAGTGATGGTTGATGGTTGTCTTAGTGATTCGTTTGAAGTCAAGTCCGGAGTAGTTCAAGGTGGTGTTCTATCGCCTTTTACTATTTATATTGGTCATTGATTACATTATGAAACGCGTTGGAACAGAAACCGGTGCAGGTATACTTTGGGGAGAGAACAGGAAACTTTTTGATTTAGATTATGCAGATGATATAGTTTTGATTTGTGATGGGCCAGAAGAGATGCAGAGAGTGTTGGACTGTTTGGTGAGTGAAGGTCGCAAGGTGGGTTTGGTTATTAATTGTGGAAAAACTGAAATAATCAATATGAATATGGAAAATGCGCAGGAATGTGTAATTGGAGGTATGGTTGTAAAGCAAGTTGATAGGTTTAAATATTTAGGTACTTATTTAGCCAAGGATGGTTCTTTGAACTTTGAATTCGAGGAAAGGTTAAAGAAGGCTAATCAGGCAATGGGAATGCTTAAAAATATTTGGAATAATAACAATTTCTCTGTGCATACAAAAATCAAACTTTATAAGGTAATGGTTAGGAGTATCTTAATTTATGGACACGAGTCTTGGTACAGCACAGTGACTATGGAAAATAAATTCTTGGTGTTTGAAAATAAAGCACTTAGAAGAATATTAGGAGTTAAGTGGTGGAAAAGGATAACAAATAGTAGAATTAGAGAAATAACGGGAGTGCAGCCGATCGATGAATATGTTAGATTCTCACGATGGAAGTGGCTAGGACATGTGTATAGGAGACAGGGAATAGTACGAGGTACACCAGGTGGGTGGCACTTGGTAGGAGAGGTAGAGGAAGGCCAAAAGAGACGTGGAGTGAGGACAATGAGACGGGAAGCTGGAGATGAGCGTTGGGGAGATCTTGAGGAGTTAGCACAAGATAGGATGTGGTGGTGTGAGTTCATCGAGGCCCTATGCATCCCCGAGGGTGCCACAGGAAATGATTGATTGATTGATTGATATATATATATATATATATATATATATCTATATGTCTATATATATATATATATATATATATATATATATATATATATATATGTGTGTGTGTGTGTGTGTGTGTGTGTGTGTGTATATAAAGAGAGAGAGAGAGAGATAGAGAGAGAGAGAGAGAGAGAGAGAGAGAGAATACTGTAGATGGATAGATAGATAGATAGATAGATTGATTGATTGATTGATGATGTCTATATATATATATATATATATATATATATATATATATATATATATATATATATATATATATATATATATATATATATATATCACCATCCACTCACTCGATGTAGTGCTGCTCTCGGGTGTCTGCCCTTTCCCTCCTCTCTCCATTCCTTCCTTCCTCCTCTGTCTTTCTTTACTTAATTCTTTCCCCGTCCTTCTGCCTACGGGTGGCTTTACACTCCCTCTTTTGTCTTTCTTTCTTTCATTCTTTCCTTTTCCTTCTGCCTATGGGTGACTCTACACTGAGTGACAAGCCAAATGGCTTCCTGTACACCAGGAAACCATTTACTAGGCTGGGTGGTAACCATATAACCAAATTATGGGACCTGGTGGTTCAGTGGGTAATTACAGCACTCCAATCGGATTGAGCCGGTGAACGTTTATATCTAAGGGGTGGTTTGCGTTATTGCTCCTGTAATGCCACTCAGGGTTGAGTGAGACTGGTCACTCTCATCTTAAATGTCAGGACCAAATTGCCTAGCTCTGGGCTTCTACGTTTCCCATGGGGCAATGTAGAATTAGATGATGGACGGATATATATATATATATATTCTGTAAAAAAAGAAAAAAACTATTCCGTAAAAAGCTACAAAATATAATTAATATCCTTGGCTATTGCTGATTACGAAAAGGGCTTTCGATTCAGTGGAGCACATAGCAATCATAAATTCATTGTAAGAAAAAAAGAGTGTTAAGAACATTGTAAAACTGCTCGAAAACACATGTGAAGAGGTGCTACAGCTGGATTACATTAAGACTCGGAAAAATTTTAGATTGAGGAGGGCGTGCGTCAGGGAGATACATCTTCACCAAAATTATTTCCAGCATGCCTAGAAAACATTTTCTGAAAGCTAGTCTGGAAAAACAATGGAGCAGACATAAAGAAAAGCTTATCCTAATCTCAGAAACAGCAGCGACATTGCAAAAAATGTTAAATGACCTGAAAAGAGAAAATCTCAAAGTAGGGATAAAGATGAACCGGAGTAAAACTAATGTTTAATCCAAATACAGCAAAATCGTCATCAGAATAAGCGAAGAAATTATTGAAGTAGAGAAGTATAATTACTTAGGACAAACACTAAAATTAACCAAAGACCATGATAGCGAAATAAAAAGACGCGTAACTATGGGGCGCAAAGCTTTCGGTAAATATAAAGACATCATAAAACGTTGCATATCAATATGTATGAAACAAAACGTATATAACGAATGTATATTTGCAGCCATGATGTACAGTTGGGAGCCCTGGAAACTGACAAAGTCCATGGAAAAACAATTAATCCTTTCTCAAAGGGCAATGGAAAAGTCAATGTTGGGGGTATCTTTCAGAGACAGGAAAAGTTCAACTTGGGTGAGAGAGCAGACTAAAGTCAAAGACATTATAGATGCTGTAGCGGGCAGATCATGTAGCATGAAGAGGGGATAACCAATGGAGCAAGAGGCTGACTGACTGGACTCCAAGAGAGAGTAAGCGTGGCAGAAAAAGGCCAGACAGGAGGTAGTGCGAAGAGATCGAGAAGTCTGCAGGGAAAACATGGCAAAAACTAGCTCAGTCAAGGAATTCGTGGAGAAGGTTGGGGAAGGATTTTGCTCAGCAGTAGACTTGCAATGGTTGATGAGATATATATATATATATATATATATATATATATATATATATATATATATATATATATATATATATATATATATATATATATATATATATATGACCGGACAACTCAACTAGGGATAACTTAACCAGTGACAACTGAATCAGTCACTACTGAACCAGTGGACAATTGAACTAGCGGATAACTGAACAAGTGGACAATTGAACCAGTGACTATTGAACCAGTAGACAACTGAACCAGTGACAATTAAACCAGTGGACAACGGTTAAAAATTTATTGAGAAACATTCACCATTGTGAATGGTATAGCAAAACAACATATATGGTAAAAACATGCAATTGTAGATATAAAACATGAACCAGTATACAGTTTATATAAAAAAAATATATATATAATCATGGTAGGTTAGGTTAGGTTAAAAATTTATTGAGAAACATACTCATCATTTTGAATGGTACAGTAATATGGTATCTAATTAAAAATGTGTACAAATTAGCAGTGAATCAAGTGCATAATAAAGAAAAATTACATTCAGCGCACTACGGTGTTCATTTTTTACACCACGTGCATGTTAACTATTGTTTGCAGATGAAGTTCAAACAGGAAACGCCAGCAATTATGAACTGGCAGACACGTTCACTGTGTTGCTGCTGTGGCATCATCTTGTCCTTACCTATGCCGGATACACTATGGGACGTTGATTATAATACAACTTTTATATTGGTAATGAAGAGATATATTCATTCATGATAAATAATCATTTTAAACAAACATGCAGAAAGGATGTACTTTACTACAACCCTAGATATTTGGCATGCAAGGGTTTTTTCTGAAAAGCGCCATAAAGAAAGAAAACTGCGTGTAGGCACACATACATAGTTAGAATGTGTTACTTTTTTGACATCATTTATCTTTTTCGTTCTTATTTGATAAACCATATATGTATTATATCTATATCTATATCTATAATATATCTATGTACAGTATGTATGTATTTGTATATATATGTAGAGAGAGAGAGAGAGAGAGAGAGAGAGAGAGAGAGAGAGAAGCAAACAGATAGATATATATTGATGCAAGAGAACTTGGCAGATTTGTTTCCTCTCATAGAATTTCTGACCGCCAGTATGGGTTTTACCAGGGATGTTTCATTTGCAGTCATAAGACCTTCCTTTCAGACCCTTGACTGTCCTCTTTTCGGGACTTAGTGAGACTTATGCCTTCGTTCTTGATATCTCAAAGGCTTCTGACCGTGCCTGGTAGAAACCTTTACTTACATAATTACTATATTATGGTTTCTACACTTCTATATGTACCCTTAGCTTAAGCTTCCTTTATGATCGTGCTATAGCTGCTATTGTAGACGACCATTTCTTACTCTTCCTCAGGACTGTCATGTTACCAGCTCTTCCTATTGACCACCATCCCACATGCATATCAAATCCTGTTCCCTCATATAATGATGACTCCTCCCTTCTTACATCCACCAGCTTCTTTCAGCACCCATCATAACAGTTCAGCAATTAAAGGATGAGGTCATGGCACGCCTAATTTCTGATTTGGATATCGTTTCTGATTGTTGTAATAGAAATCTTGCATTATTTTATGTCTCCAAAACTCCGTTCCTACGTCTTTCATTGTGTCATTTTCTTCTACAGGAATATCCCCTAAAGTTAAACAGACCTAATTGTTATGGAATCTCCTAACCTCAGAGCCTGGAGTTAAGTATGGTGCGCAGCTCGCTGTACCCGGGATATTTGGAAACTTCTTTTTTCAAACCACCATATTTCACCAACTACATCACCTACAACATTCAGTTAAAGCATAAAACGCTAACCAAGTGTCCTCCGATGTATAGGTGGATGAGATGAGGAGCGCAGAAGTGAAGAAAAGAAGTGACTTTGGGGACTGCACTGAGAATGTGTCCAGATGAGCACAAGAGTCTGTGGCTTAGGCAAGCTGTCTGCGCAGGCCGGGGCTGCCGTGGTCTCACTCCCCCATGCCCCTCCAGACTTCCCCACTCGTTCTACGTACATATAATGCACTTTTTTTTTTTTTTTTTAATTCTAACCTCACTACAGAATTGACATATCTACTATGAATGGCTATTTTGGTCATAACACTTATTCTCTGTCCAGTGGTGTTCGCTATTTTCTAATAACTTACATATATCCCATTTCTATCTATCTATCTATAGCCCGACGCCCTAATCCCACAAAGGGTGGCCGCAGACAAAACGCCTCCAAGTCGCTCTGTCACCCACCATTTGACAACCCGCCCCCCAACTAAAGTCTTATTTCGTTTAATGAATGTCTTCTTTCGTTTAATGAATGTCTGCCCTTACTTCCATAATAACTCTTTTTCTCTGCGCTAAAAGTTTCCTTTTTATTTCATTTGGGTGGACGTCACTTTCCACGTGGTAACATCTGTCCTCAGGCGTCATTTCTCCACTCGACAATGATTGTCACTTTTAGTTCCCTTCCGATCGCACTTTCGTTCAAGTCTTTCCTTGCATGAATGTACAATTTGGAATGGTGACGGTGGAGGTGGCAGGGGGACAGAATGGAGGCAGTGGTAGCAAACAAATTGGGCGATGTTGAATTGGAACTGATCATCCCTGACCCTACCGTGGTGTGTGGTAGAATATCAGTGCCACCCACCCACCTCAGCTATACGTGCATGACACAGTGGTGACAAACAAAAATGATGGTCACATCAAATCGTGGAAGGAAAAGCAAAACATGTCCATCAGCTGGGGATTCCCAGACACTTGGCTTCCAAAACCCAGTGCCATCAGCCATGCTTTAGGTGTTAATATCCTTGATGCCTATTATCTTGGAACTTACCATTAAAAGATCCGACAGATCTGGAGTGCTAAGAAAACTTCATGCTTTCTTACCCCTGTGAAGTAGTTGACTATACAGGGTTCAGAATCATGCTTTTGTTAAGTATAAATCACATGGTTGGAATAAAAGGAGGCTTCCCACAAACAGCTCTTTTAAACAGGGTGGAGTCAAAGGGTTTTTGTTTCATCAGTTCTGCTCCTCTCACTGACCTCTTTCAACCTCTTTCTCTTCACCACACTGTTTCATCACTATCTCTTTACTACTGTCACATTAGAGTTCTCTTCTACTGTACAGTACATTTTGCTTGCTTCCCTCTTCCTTTATATCGGGCCCGTTGCGCCTGTTTGACAGCACATGTCCACACCTTTTCTCTCCGGCTGTCTAAAGCAAGAATTAATCAATACTGTTACTCAATTAGGAATGCAATATGGCACCTTTGGGACTGTCTTCCCTCTGCCTATGATCCCTGTTTTTTAATTGCAATGTGTCCCTGACATCTCGAAATGAATGGGTCTTATTTTTTTTAATATAACACCTCTGAGGGTTTTAGCCTTAAATTTCTCTCCTATGCATTAAAAAAACAAGAAAGCACTCAGAGAGGCCATACCTCTGCCAATGTCATTGCAGGATTTGGATCCGGATTCAGATTCACTATAAAATTTAATAAATTCTCATGGTACATGTCCCACTGTTCCACAATATTTCACTGAAATTAGTTGATAACTTTTGTAGATGTCATGTGGACAAACAAACAAGCAGACAAACAAAGGTGAAGACAGAATCTTCTTCAACTTCGTTGACAGTGGTAAAAA
The DNA here is from genome assembly GCF_032717465.1 of Coenobita brevimanus. Taxonomy (NCBI): domain Eukaryota; kingdom Metazoa; phylum Arthropoda; class Malacostraca; order Decapoda; family Coenobitidae; genus Coenobita; species Coenobita brevimanus. The sequence goes on from NC_137046.1 coordinate 15,244,660, forward strand.
ATGTGTACATAGACTGTAACAAAATATATTCCCAAGTACTGGAACGTGTACAGCAATATCATAAAGATGCCAAATAGTGGGATGATCGACTGTTTGACTAACTAGTACTGCTGCTACAACTACACCACCCCCAACAACAACTACTTCTACTACTACTACTATTGTTTATTGATGCTAGCGTGTATATTTCACCTAGGACTTCTTTTTAATTGTATTGATGACAGCTTTGTTTTTTACCTTGGAAATTATTTTTTAAATATGTTATTGATGCTATTTTTTTCTCTAATAGGATAATAATGTGTGTGTGCATTGTGATGCCTTCAGGTTTTTTCTTTTTTCTTTTATATATAACTGTACAGTACACCAACCACTGTGTAATGTGCATATGTACAGTATTGTGTATAATTACCGGGTATGTATGTACTGCTGCTGCTGGTTATGCTGTTCTGTTGCTGCTGCTATTAAAGTACTATTATCTTTATGATGGTGAAATGTAATATTTTCTATGTATCGAGAGATACGAAATAAAGCTGATTGAAATTGAAAACTACTACTACTACTACTACTACTACTACTACAGCTGCTAGCTTTTATATTTCATTTGGACCTTTTTATTTTTTTTATTGATTCTAGCTTTTATACTTCACCTAGGACTTCTCTTTAATTGTATTAATGATAACTTTTATTATTTACCTTGGACATTTTTATATAATTGACTGATGCTATTATTTTTCCAATAGGATAATAATGTGTATGTGCACAATGATGTACTCAGGTCTTTATCATTACTTTTAACGTGATTTTTTTTTCATTTATATATTTGTAAAGTACATCACCTACTATGTGGTGTGCATATGTACAGTATTTTGTATATACAGTATATGTACTGCTGCTACTTATACGGTGCTGCCGCTGCTGCCGCTCTACTGCTGCTGCCTTTGTGATGATGAAATGTATTATTATTATTTTTTTTTAACGTATCGAGAGATAAGAAATAAAGCCGATTGAAACTGAAATTGAAACTACTACTACTACTACTACTACTGGTAGTAGTAGTAGTAGTAGTAGTAGTAGTAGTAGAAGCAGTAGTAGTAGTAGTAGCAGTAGTGGTAGTAATAGTAGCAGCAGCAGCAGTATACTGTAGTACTAGAAGTAGTAGTAGTACGACTACCGGTATTTTTGGCACTGCTCCTGCTGGTAACAATAATAATAATAATAATAATAATAATAGTACTACTACTACTACTACTACTAATAATAATAATAATAATAATAATAAAAATAATAATAATAATCAGAAATCGGAAATTGCCAATCGTAATTTCAATAACTCACCACATGACAAGGTCATACAATTCTATCAACTGCAGGGGCCGATTTATATCCCAATTTCCCAAAATTGTAGCTCTTGCTGGACCTGGTGATTTCAACTCCCTTCATATAGTCAGCACTTCGAAGTGATGGGCTGCTGTAGTAGGGCCCCCCTAAAAGGGTGTCAAACACACTGGGCAAAGGCGAAAGCAAAAAAAATCCTCGCAAAGAAAAAATGGTGGAGCTCACACCACTTTCCATTGACCCCTGGGGGTGATCTCAGACACTACTGGCCCAAATGGAGTCTTAGTCATTTCAGCCCTGCTCTCCAACCTTGGCTATGTCCCTAAAAACTTTGAAGTCTGTACCTTTAGCTGTTTCCGAGAATCCTTGAATACACCTTTTTTTTTTTTATTTTTTTTTTTTTTTTTTTAGGCTTTTGGATGTGACTCGAAAACAGAACTGGGAGCTAGATGATACTAGATCATACAAAGCTGCTAGCTGCGGGACTCAGATGACCAAGTACGATGGCCATAGCTTTGAAACTGAACGAAAACGAGCAATTTACTTTTTTGTAATAATCATAATAATAATAATTATAATAATAATAATTTTTAATAACAATAGTAATAGCAATAATAATAATAACAATATAACTCACCACTGGCGTGGTGAGTAGTAGTAGTAGTAGTAATAATAATAATAATAATAACTTACCAGTGGTGTGGTGAGTTATAATAATGACAATTCTAATAACACTGGTCAACAACAGATTTGTCCTAAGGGTATTAATGACTGCTCCAGGTATACTTTTTTTTATGCTGAATCCAAATGTGAAATCTGATTTTTCATATCAGGCTTAGTTTTTTTGTGACGTCATATTCATAAGTTCATCATTTAACACAGGACGCAAAGTTAATACTATATATTTTATTATTAAGCAGAAAATTTTCTGAAAAATCCATACAATTACTTCCTTTGGGGAGAAAGATCTGATACTGCTGCCAGGATATATTTGGTCAAAGCAGCAGACTGTGCAGGTGGAAACATACTTATACCTGTTCAGACACGATACTAGTTACTGTACGTCGAGCAGCTCCAAGTCAGTCTGCTTGTAGGTGTCGCAGAGTCGACAGCTAGTGTGTGTTGCTCCATTCTCAAGTATATATATATATATATATATATATATATATATATATATATATATATATATATATATATATTGTTACGGAAAAGAGAGAGATAATGAACACTTCAAGTGAGAATACTAAAATCACTACTGTCCCACAAAGTTCCAGGTTCAAAACAAAAGAGTTAGGAAAAATTACAAGTTAAAGTTTAATGCTCAAACTAACAACTAAACATTCAGTACTCATAAGGATAATGTAGGGCAAAACAGGTTACATATATGGTTAACTGCAATAGCCTCTATTAACATGAATTTAGCAAGAGCAAATTTATCTAAGTCAGCCCTGATAAATGAGAAAACCGGATAATGCTCAGTTAAAGCAAGATATATTATTACAGATACAAAATATTATTAATAATGGCTGACATTAAAAACTCTACATGAATCACAAAAAAAAAAAAAAAAAAAAAAAAAAAAAAAAAACAGGCCCACGAACCAATGCCCCAGGCCACACAGTACAAGAAAAATGGTAACAACACTCATACTCAAACCACACAGCAGCTAGATGGTTGGAGACTTGCTGAGCACTCACAAAAATATACTATACAGGGGAGGACAGAGATGTGAACAGAATGAGGAGTAGATCTAAGTGGCAACTAATGCAGAGACTGAGCTCATTATATAGGGGCCGGCAGAGCTTGATACAACTTTTAAGAAGGACGCGCAAATGAAGCCAGAGGGGACAAAGAGTTGACAATCCTGCTCTGAACAACAGAAAGAACGACTTACTCTACTATAAGAGGGAGAAGGGGGAGTGAGGTAGAACACGCAAGCCTGGTCACTATGGAAGCAACGAGGCGAATCGTGATCAAACATGCAGCATACTGTATGTTAAAATTATACAAAGGACGATGAAATCATAGGCTATGTAACACCTCCCCACAAAGAAAAAGAAATTTACAAAGGAAATTTCTTATTACTCTAAAACAATCTGTCTAAAGTCTAGATAAGCAATCTGCAATAACATTTTCTTTCCCCTTGACATGTTGTATGTCTAATGAATACTCCTGAAGAAGTAGACTCCATCTTGTCAATCTCTGATTTTTATCTTTAAACTTACTAAGGAATTTCAGTGGGTTATGATCGGTATAAATGACTATGGGGTCAAAACCAGAACACAAATAAAATGAAAAATGCTGTAAACCCAAAATCAAGGCCAAAAGCTCTATCTCAATAGTTGAGTAGTTCTTTTGAGGTGGAGTGAACTTCTTACTGTAATAAGATACAGGGTGTTCAAGACCCTGATCATCCTCTTGCAGCAAAACAGCCCCAGCTCCTGTATCACTTGCGTCAACAGTCATCTTAAAAGGCTTAGCAAAATTTGGAGTAGCGAGCACTGGCTGACTTAATAGGATAGCTTTAAGTTTACTGAAAGAGGATTCACAGTTATCGGTCCAGACAAGTTTAACTCCCTTTTTCAGTAGGTCTGTAAGTGGTGATACAAGAATTGAAAAGTTAAGAACAAATCTCCTGTAATAACCTACCATTCCCAAAAATCTTTGTAGCTCTTTCCTACTTTTAGGTCTAGGAAGATCACTTATAACCTACACCTTAGCCCCTGGTGTTGCAACGTGTCCATCACCAATTACGTACTCAAGGTACTGAACTTTAGCTTGACCAAACTCACACTTTGATAAATAAGCTACAAGATTAGCCTGAACCAAACGCTCAAGAAATTTACTGACATGGCATAGGTGATCTTTCCAATTGTCACTGAAGATTAATACATCATCAATATAAACAACACACCCTGCCAAACCCTCTCTTACAACATTCATGAGCTTCTGAAAAGTGGCTGGTGCATTCTTCATACCATATGGCATTACAGAACATGCAAAAGTCTTTCCTAGTGTTACAAAACATGAGATCTCCCTAGCACGTTCAGTCATAGGTACTTGCCAGTATCCCTTTAACAAATCAAACTTACTTATGTACCTAGCCTTTCCGATCTTGTCTATGCAATCTTCTACGCGAGGGAGAGGGTAAGTGTCTGTTTTGGTTATCTGATTAACACGTCTGTAGTCGATGCAAAGCCGCTGTGACCCACCTGGCTTAGGGACTAGAGTGACAGGAGAACTCCACTCACTCTGACAGGGCTCAATCATCTTGTGGTCCAACAGGTAGCCAAGCTCCTTCTGGATGAGAGGAACTTTCACTGGGTTCACACGGTAAGGAGGCAGTTTAATTGGCTTTGCGTCTCCAACATCGACATCATGCATCAACACAGTGGTTCTTCCTGGAGTGGCATGGAACACTTGCGGGTACTCCTGCAGTAATACCGAAAACTCCTGTCTTTCCTCGGGAGCTAGATGTGAAAGCTTAGTCTGGAGATCATTCATGATATCAGGATTCTTCCCCAAACTATCACTCAGGCTCATACTGCATGGGAGAACTTCACTTGCAGACTCGGGTGGAACAGCTACAGTGCAGACTGGGTTATTTCCATCCTGACTGTGATATAACTTTAGCATGTTGATGTGACAAAGTTGCTTGTTCTTTCTACGATCTGGTGTGGCAATGACATAGTTGACATCACTGAGTTTCTTCTCCACGAAATAAGGACCACTAAACTTGGCTTGAAGAGGTTGCCCATGCACCGGTAGCAGAATCAAAACCTGATCTGGCTGAAAGTGGCATAACCTGGACTTCTTATCATACCAAGTCTTCATCTTCTCCTGAGCAGCTCCTAAATTCTCTCTCGCCAGCTGTAAAGCAGTGGACAGCCGTTCTTTGAACTTCATCACATACTCCAGCAGGTTGACATCATCTTCCTCCGACAGCCAGCATTCCTTGAGTAGCATAAGGGGTCCTCTTACTTCATGGCCAAACAGTAGTTCAAAGGGTGAGAAGCCCAGTGATTCATTTGGAGATTCTCTTGCGGCAAATGCAACGAATGGAAGACCTTTATCCCAGTCTTTCTGATGTTCCAAACAGTATTTCCTGAGCATCGATTTGAGTGTTTGATGATATCTCTCCAACGCTCCTTGGGTTTGGGGATGGTAAGCTGAAGACGTGATCTGGGTGATGCCCAACTCTTTCAGAGACTGCTTGAAAACATTTGACATGAAATTACTTCCCCGGTCTGACTGTACCTCCTTGGGCAGACCAAACTTTGTGAAGAACCCTAGTATTTCCTTAACTACGTTCTTTGCTGAGATATTTCTAAGTGGAATGGCTTCAGGATAACGAGTAGCCATATCAATCAGGGTCAACACATAAGAAAATCCTGAAGAAGTCTTAGGAAGAGGGCCCACAATATCCAACAACACATGGGTGAAAGGTGCCTCATAAGGAGGAATGGGAACTAGAGGTGCAACCTTTTCTGTCTGATTACACTTCCCCACAACTTGACAGGTGTGACAAGACTTACAATACCAGGAAACATCTCTGAAGATACCTAGCCAGTAGAAGTGTTTCAAAATGCGTGCCACAGTCTTCCTCACTCCAAGGTGTCCTGCCAAACTGGAATCATGAGCCACTCTAATGATATCCTGCCTACAAACACGAGGGATGACAACTTGATGTACAACCTCCCATTCACAGTCGGCTGATGCTGTTGGGGGTCTCCACTTTCTCATAAGTACTCCTGACTTTATATAATAACAAGTAGAAGCACCAGCTGACTCTTCCTCACTGCAAGCAGAGTTAGCTAGACCTTTCAACTCAGGGTCAGCAACCTGCAACTCAACCAACTCTTGACGAGACAAATTATCGACACTACGGGGTACTGCCTCATCTGGTGAGTGGTCCAAATTAGCAAGAAAAGTGTCAGCTAGGATAACATCATCATTATCCTCTAAGTCACCAGTAACTTTAGACTTAGCCCTAGTGACAGCACATGCAGAGAACACATTAGGGACATCACAATCCTGGGTCGCAGTCACTGGTTCACTAGACAACTGAGGAGCTGGACACACTTGACTTCCACCAATATCATTTCCAAGTAAGAAAGTTACACCTGACATTGGGAGTGTCTCAACCAACCCAACCATAATGGAACCATTAACAAAACCAGACTCTAAATTCACTCTGCACAGAGGGACAGAGAAGTAATTATTCCCTACACCTTGTAAGATTACAGTTTCATCAGAGGAATTAACATTAGAGCCTAGAACACTGGTCAGCATAAGGAATTGGCAAGCACCTGTATCACGATATATTTTAACTGATTTCCTGTCATTATTGTCCAGAGGACTGACAAAACCATCAGACAGGAAATTAGCACATGAACTCTTGAGAGTGTCACCCACGTTACTGCTCAAAAGAGGAGCTTCGTCATGAGAATTTAATTTGCCCCTCAAAGCAGGTTCAGTTAACTCGGTTAAAGAATTCTGGGAACTCTCAAGGGTGGACAGTAGACCAATTGACTGAATATTTAAGGACTCCTTTTTGTTCACATCACGCTGTCTCCTGAAACATTTCTCCATAGTATGACCAAGCTTACTACAATAAGTACATTTACTTTTCTGAAATCTAGAGGTGAAGCTGATATTTACTTCCTGAGAAACATCATCTTTATTCTCTTTCCTGTTACCTGTACTCTGAGTAGAGGCAACGTACTTACTCTCAGCTTTCCTTTTTTCTTTAGAGTATCTCTTGTGAGTGAGAACATATTCATCAGCTAAAACTGCAGCATCAGACAAAGTATCTATTCTTTTCTCATCAAGATATAGGCTTACATCTTTATTAATACACCTTTTGAAGTCCTCCAGCAAAATCATCTGCTTAAATTTATCAAAATCAGAATTTACATTCTTAGAATTTAACCACTGCTCTAACAGATCTTCTTTGATTTTTGCATACTCAACATGGGATTGCTTATCTTGCTTATAAGTTGTTCTAAATTTTACTCTATAGGCTTCAGGAACAAGCTCATAGGCCTTAAGAATCAATCTTTTAACCACATCATAATTATCAGATTGATCCTGAGGCAAAGATGCATAAGTTACTTGAGCTTTACCGGTGAGAACAGTCTGAAGGAGTACTGGCCAATACTTTTTGGGCCAATTAAAACCTGTAGCTACCCTCTCAAACAACTGAAAATACTTTGTTAAATCAGATTCATTAAAAGGGGGGACAAGTTTAACATTTTTAGCCACATCAAAATCATCAAAGCTAGATGATCCAGTTCCACTTTGTTTCATGCGATACTCATGGTCAGCCTGAATTCTAGCAATTCCAATTTGTGCCTGTGCCTCCTGAATACGAGCCTGAGACTCAGCCTCCTTAGCACGAGCCTCCTGCAGGGCTAGCTGTAACTTAGCTATTTCAGTCTGCGTTTGCTCATCTGGAGGAGTTACATTAAACAAGCTTTTATTAATCATGTCAACAATTTGATCTTTAGACTGATGTGAGCGAACAGCAATTCCCAATTGTTGAGCAACAAGCTTAAGTTCATTCTTTGTTCTGTTTTCTACATCACACACTGTTTGTACATTTGACAACAAATCTTTGGCTTCATCAAGAGTAGCAATAGTAGACATCATGAATAAATCACAGTCAGAAAATATGAAGCAATATCCTTATGATAATATCCTGAATATCCTGATAAGAGGTCGCCAAATTTATGTTACGGAACAGAGAGAGATAATGAACACTTCAAGTGAGAATACTAAAATCACTACTGTCCCGCAAAGTTTCAGGTTCAAAGCAAAAGAGTTAGGTAAAATTACATGTTAAAGTTTAATGCTCAAACTAACAACTAAACATTCAGGACTCATAAGGATAATGTAATGGCAAAACAGGTTACAGATATGGTTAACTGCAATAGCCTCTATTAACATGAATTTAGCAAGAGCAAATTTATCTAAGTCAGCCCTGATAAATGAGAAAACCGGATAATGCTCAGTTAAAGCAAGATATATTATTACAGATACAAAATATTATTAATAATGGCTGACATTAAAAACTCTACATGAATCACAAAAAACCCCACCAGGCCCACGAACCAATGCCCCAGGCCACACAGTACAAGAAAAATGGTAACAACACTCATACTCAAACCACACAGCAGCTAGATGGATGGAGACTTCCTGAGCACTCACAAAAATACAGTATACAGGGGAGGACAGAGATGTGAACAAAATGAGGAGTAGATCTAAGTGGCAACTAATGCAGAGACTGAACTCATTATATAGGGGCCGGCAGAGCTTGATACAACTTTTAAGAAGGACGCACAAATGAAGCCATAGGGGACAAAGATGACAATCCTGCTCTGAACGACAGAAAGAACGACTTACTCTACTATAAGGGGAGAAGGGGGGAGTGAGATAGAATACGCAAGCCTGGTCAGTATGGAAGCCACGAGGCGAATCGTGATCAAACATGCAGCATACTGTACGTTAGAATTATAGAAAGGATGATGAAATCATAGGCTATGTAACAATATATATATATATATATATATATATATATATATATATATATATATATATATATATATATATATATATATATATATGCAGAGACTTGACTTCACCGTAAAGATATGTATGCAAACTAACCACAGGAGAAATGAAAGGAGCGACAGTGAGTACTTTCGTATATTACATCTTCAGACAGAGAGAGACAAACGTAAAGGTAGAGGTCTTTTATGCACACCCGCAGCAGGTAGTGGCACACAGAACAATGGATGACCTGAATTTTTACCTGCAGCTTAACTTAGGGTCACCTGCACCAGGGACTGGAACACAACAAAGGATGACCTGAATCTAAAAAATACACGTGACAAAGGAGGAGGGAGGAAGAGGGGAGGAGAGGGGAGGAGAGGGGAGTGGGAGGGAGGGGGAAGGGGAGAGGGGAGAGGGAGGAGGGGATAAATACTGCTGCTTAACTTAAGACCTAGATGATTAATGCTTGGTGTGTCCCACACAGCTGTGACTACACCGCAAGGAGATGACAGGGAACAATCACGTGTTAGTCTGGGGGATACTGCTTTAAAATTAATTCAGTTAACAATTTATCACACTTAAAATGACCATAGCTCATGTTTACATTCTTTTCATATATGCCAGAAATTAGACAAGATTCTATTACATTTCTTTCATCTAAGCTTTTTGATCTTGCTAGAATCTTGGAGCCTGTCCAGTCAATATGGTGATCACTGGATGCTTTGTGCTGAAATAAACCACTACTCTGTTGGGCTGTTCTTACACTGTATTTATGTTGTGAGATTCTAGTTTCCAAATCTTTTCCAGATTGTCCTATGTAAAATTTGTTACAGCTTTTACACGGGACTTTGTAAACAGCGCCTGAATTACTGAAAGGGCTGTTTTTGATGAGGGTTTTTTTTTTTATGGTGTTCTCATACTTGAATACTACTTGTACATTGAGTTTCCTCAGTATGTGAATAACATCAAGAAAATTTTCATGGAAGGGGAGGACAAGGGTTCTTTGAATGTTCTGGCGATCTGGCTTATTAGTTTTCCCTTCAAGGAATCGTTTCTTGGCTGTATTGTGGCACTGAGTTAGTATGCTTTGTGGATATTTTAGCTTCTTTCCAATACTCTGAATCATTTTTAGTTCATCATCTAAAAATTCTGGGTCTGAAATTCTATATGCTCTTAGGTACATAGATATGAACACAGATCTTTTTACATTAATATGATGGTTTGAATAGTAATGAACATATGACATAATATTTGTAGGTTTTCTATATACCTTAGTCTTCAAAACATTTTGGTCCCTGATGACTTTTACATCCAAAAATGACAATTCATTATCCATTTCCATCTCATGAGTAAATTTAATAGATGGAAATAACGAATTTAATTGCAGAAGAAATTCATCACTGGAAAAACTGTTGGGCCAGAAGCACAGGATATCATCAACGTATCGGAGCCAAACTATGTTTTGCTCCTTTATGGAGGTCAGTAAGTGTTTCTCAAAGTACACCATGTAAATATTTGCCAGAACTGGGGAGAGGGGATTACCCATGGCCATACCAAATTTTTGTGTGTAAAATTTACCTTCAAAATTAAAAGAAGAATTCACAATGCACAATTTAATTAACTTGATAATGTTTTCAGAGGGAATGCCATCAGTGTTACTACCCAGAATGCTTGGCAGGAAAGTTAAAACATCATCAACAGGGACATTTGTGAATAATGATTTAACATCAAAGCTGACTAACTTGTAGGGGTACATGACATTTAGAGATTTTAACTTTCTTACCCAGAATTTTTAGATGATGAACTAAAAATGATTCAGAGTATTGGAAAAAAGCTAAAATATCCACAAAGCATACTAACTCAGTGCCACAATACAGCCAAGAAACGATTCCTTGAAGGGAAAACTAATAAGCCAGATCGCCAGAACATTCAAAGAACCCTTGTCCTCCCCTTCCATGAAAATTTTCTTGATGTTCACATACTGAGGAAACTCAATGTACAAGTAGTATTCAAATATGAGAACACCATCAAAAAAACCCTCATCAAGAACAGCCCTTTCAGTAAATCAGGCGTTGTTTACAAAGTCCCGTGTAAAAGCTGTAACAAATTTTACATGGACAATCTGGAAAAGATTGGAAACTAGAATCTCACAACATAAATACAGTGTAAGAACAGCCCAACAGAGTAGTGGTTTATTTCAACACAAAGCATCCAGTGATCACCATATTGACTGGACAGGCTCCAAGATTCTAGCAAGATCATAAAGCTTAGATGAAAGAAATGTAATAGAATCTTGTCTAATTTCTGGCATATATGAAAAGAATGTAAACATGAGCTATGGTCATTTTAAGTGTGATAAATTGTTAACTGAATTAATTTTAAAGCAGTATCCCCCAGACTAACACGTGATTGTTCCCTGTCATCTCCTTGCCGTGTAGTCACAGCTGTGTGGGACACAGCAAGCATTAATCCTCTAGGTCTTAAGTTAAGCAGCAGTATTTATCCCCTCCTCCCTCTCCCCTCTCCCCTTCCCCCTCCCTCCCACTCCCCTTTCCTCCCCTCCTCCTCCCTCCTCCTTTGTCACGTGCATTTTTTAGATTCAGGTCATCCTTTGTTGTGTTCCAGTCCCTGGTGCAGGTGACCCTAAGTTAAGCTGCAGGTAAAAATTCAGGTCATCCATTGTTCTGTGTGCCACTACCTGCTGCGGGTGTGCATAAAAGACCTCTACCCTTTAAGTTTCTGTCTCACTCTGTCTGAAGATGTAATATACGAAAGTACTCACTGTCGCTCCTTTCATTTCTCCTGTGGTTAATTTGCATATTATATATATATATATATATATATATATATATATATATATATATATATATATATATTATATATATATATATATATATCACTTTACACCTGTTTTTTTGTTCGTCTAGATGTTTTGTCATGCCGTGGAACTTTGTCACCTCTATTCCTTCTGTTATAATGATTTTTTTTATGTGTCCAACTCTAGGCATAGGCTTCACAGTCTGCTCTCAAGGCTCAGTAGTCCTCCTACATACCATACACCTCTAAATGTCACCACTTCGGCGCTAACACCCACCGTCCATATCGAACACACGCTAGGGCTGTCTCATACAGAACTGATGTATTGGTATTAGCGGGGGTATTTTTACGACATGTCGGCAAGTCTTTTGGCAGATCGGTAAATCTGATTATATGAACTTTAAATCCTTAAACTGTTCCCTGCCTCATCGGGGATTTGAACCTGGGTCTGGTAGAATTGCAGGCCACCTCTCTACCGATTGAGCCACCGCCTCCCCCCAATTGTGAGCTAACTTTTAAATCACAGAAACAGAACCTTACAACATTAGTAAAACAATGCTTAGGAGCTTCTTTCCAATGTAAAATGGGTGATCAAGACAAGAGTTGGGCCTCTCACATCTGTTGTGTGACATGTGCAAGACTACTCACATGATGGCTAAACGGTTCACGACATATGCCATTTGCATTTCCAGTGATTTGGAGGGAACCCAAAGATCACACAACAGTCTGCTATTTCTGCTTGTAAGTATAACAGGGATCACTAGAAAAACAATGAGCTAAGTGAAATACCGTTATCTACCATCTGCAGTGAGACCAGGTCAATACAGTGTTGAACTTCCAATACCAAATCCTCTGGGGCATGTAACTTTAAGTGATGATGAATTAAACGAACCTGGAGCATATCACGAGGAAAAAGGTTAAGAAATTTCTGATACAACAGTCCAGGCTACCTGTTCTTCCAGTGAACAACATTTACTGTCACAAAGAGATCTCAATGACCGTCTTCGTGACTTGGACTTATCTAGGATGCAGGCTGAACTTTTAGGTTCAAGATTATAGGGTTGGAATGTACAGCAGCGTGATGCTTAAGTTTTTTCTTTTCCTCCGTGGCTGCCATGATGATTTCAAATAATGCTGCTCTCAAGAGGATGGACTTGTATTTTGTAAAGATGCTAATTCAGTTATGGGGGCTCTTGGTCATGAACAAAATGTGGACGAGTGGCGCTTGTTCAATGACTCCTCAAAACTCAGCTTGAAAGCAACCCTTCTTCATAACGGAAATAAATTTCCTTATACTCCTATTGCACATGCTGCAAACATAAAAGAGACATTCGACAACATGAAGTACCTTTTGGAAGTTCAGTATCAGAAATAAACGTGGAATATCTGTGAAGATCTAAAGGTCATTGCACTTTTGCACGTCAGTCTTGGACTTGTGAAAAACTTTGTTAAAGTGATGGATAAAATGCAAACTGAATTCACATACTTGAGAAATGAGTTTCCCATCATCAATGATCCTAAGATTCAAGAAGTTATTTTTGTAGATCCTCAGATCAGAAATTGTTAAGAGGTGAGTGAGTTGAATGAAGTTGAGAAATCCGTATGGCAGAGTTCCGAAAGTGTCTGCTCAATCTTTTGGTGAGATAACAAGGCCGAAAACTATCCTGAAATAGTGGTTGACCTTAATTTTTACCAAGCAATGGGGTGCAACAAGTCATTAAAGATTCATTTTGGGGGGACTCTCACTTGGACTTTTTTCCATAAATCTTGGGTGCGGTGAAGGATGAACACGGTGAGCATTTCTAACATGAAAAACCGTTCCTAAGGCAAGGAGCCCCAGTATGCTGGATGACTATTGCTGGACTCTTAGAGTGACATTCCTGAGACTAAGTACCACAGAAAATCAACCAGAGCAATATTTTAAACTACGCGTTTGTCATTTTATCAGATTTTAATAAGTATATTAATTTTTTTTTTTCATAGAATTGCATGCCACTCAAAAACCTTACCAGATGGAGAAATATTACAGACATATTAAGATTCAGCACAAAAGTAACTGTAAAAATGGCTTATTTTCATTCTTGGGACGATTTTTTTCCCCAGTGTACTTGCTATCACATGGAGAGACAGACTGACAAACGAGGATATAAAGGAGCGTTGTAGTGTGGATGTGGATGTGATAGGAAGGTATAGGAGAAACACATTGAGGCGGTTTGGACATGTGGAGAGGATGGAAAGCGAGAGACTGACGAAGAGAGTGTACTGTATATGAGTGAGGTGGAGGGAGGGGAGAGGGAGGGGGAGGCCAAGGATGAGATGGAGGGATGGAGTGGAGAGGTATAGGAGAGAGGGGGTGTGTGAGCTGGGAGCAGGGTAATGAAATGGAGTGGGACAGGGCGACATGGAGACGATTTGTTTGTGGCCACCCATTACGGGATTAAGGTGTCTGGTAATAGATAGATAGATAGATAGTACTTGCTGTTTCAGTTGGGGTCAGCAAAGGGATGTGTTAGTTTTTTTTTTTTTTTTTTTATGGATTAGAGTCAACTGGAAGACATATAGCAGTGGTGGCCTATAAAAATGATTTCGTTGACGCTGATGATGTGTTCGTTAATTTCCCTGTTTGTCACATACTCTCCGTGCATTGTTTCCTTCCTACTTGCCTTCATGGACTTTATGTATGCTCCTCTTACGATCTGTGAGACTACTTTCACGCCGTGGGATGTGTTACTGTAAAGGTTAACCTATGAAAAGATGTGTACAGTTCTCAATGATGGTCTGAGTGGTATTTTCAGGGATCCGTCAGTGAAGCCTGGGTGGATGCTTATTTTGTGTGGGCTTTGTGGAATTCAAGTAAAGATTTTAAAGAATGTTTCGGGTCCTCTTTTGGCAATGAGAAAAAAAAAAAATTCGTAACCAAGACATTAATGAGAGTCATGCGGAAGAAACAGAGCGCAGATGAGCAACGTAAAGGAGCAAGAACGCTTAGGCTTATAGCTGATTGAACACAACGAACATAATTACGGCTGACAGTCAACTTATGCTAAGTCCTAAGCATGCCCCAAAATACGTCCTAAGTAGCCGGCATTATGTTGACGTCCCCGGTAGGACTCCTGAGTTAACAGGAACAAGAGGGAAATGACAGTCTAAAAAACTGACCAGCCGGAGGAGTAAATGATGTGATGGTAAAGTCTTGAAACCTGACGGAACACTGATAGCACAGAAGGGTATGCTGATATCACAGCTGAGGACACTGATAGCACAAGAGTGACAGTGATAAAGCAGGACCGTCAGTGAGGGCACAAGCGTTAGTATTTTAACACTTGAGGGACAGTGACAGCACAGAAAAGACACTGACAGAATATATGGGACAATGACAGCACAGAAAAGACACTGGTAGCATAAAAGGGACACTGACAGCAAAGGAGGGACACTGTTAACTGAAAGAGGGGATGCGTGACAAGAAGCGATGAAGCCATTAAAGACAAGAGAAGTCGTGCGGAAAATGAAGGAGAGAAGCACGGTAGTGTGACGGAGTGTCGTGGTAACAGGGGAGAGTGGTGTGGTGGCAGGGTGACATGGTGTAACTGTCGGGTGCTGCGATTTGTTGATAACCTGACTTGTGGAAAGTCGGCAAGGTAGCACGTACTGTAATGGAAGAATGGTACAATAGCAGGGTCGTGTGCTGTGCTAGGAGGATTTTTTGTGGCTGGGTGGTGTAGCTGGTTTGTGGTATGGCAGGGTGTAAATTTGGTACAGCGGTACGGTGGGAGGGTGGCAGGGTGCAGTGATGAATGGGTTGTGTGGTGGCAGTGTGTTGTGTTGTAGTGGAAGGGTAATGGGGCGTGGTTGCGAGGTGCCGTGGTCTGAAGGCTGGGTAATATAGTGTGAATCCTGGTTGATATTACTTACTGGCGGGAAAAAGTGTGTAGTCTCAAGGATGATAATGGGAGAATACTAACAAATGAAAATGAGGTACGTAGAAGATGGGACGAATATTTTGAAAAGTTAATGAATCAGTTATGAGAGCTTAGCGGTAACAAACCTGATTGATATTGCTGGTTTGTAAAAAAAAATATATATATATATATATATATATATGCACTGCCAGGATTTGTGACGATGTCAGAATTAAATATTGCTGTTATGCGGTATTATAGAAGGGGAATGTAGCAGGCACTGATAACGTTAATGAGAAAATAATTAAGTGCAATGGAGAAAGTGTCAGTTGAAATTATCTGCGAAAGTCTGAGTGAGTGGAACTGATACAGTAGAGTGGAATAATGTCATAACTGTAACCATTTACAAGAATAACTGTCATATGTAATACGTACCTTGACAACATACATGGTCTTTATGAGAGCCTGCCTCTGTGGACGGACAACACTGGACTTACAAGTAATCCACTGGTCAGTTGTGGGTTGACTGCCCAATCATGACAACTATTATTGTCAAGTGAATGAAACGGGTTACTACAGGAGTTCTGTCGCAGATCACGTGTTACTGTATTTCATTGTAGGAGATCATCATTGACCGTTCATTTTCAAAATGAGACAAATTACGACTTTTACTTCAAATATATCAAAAGCAGACCTAGAAGCATGAACAGCTATTTGTAGTGCTAAGAAGTTTTGAATAGCGTGCATACTAATAAAATTAGAAAGCAGGCCTGTATAAGTTACTAGAAGTCAAAGGGTGGCAAAGATGAACAGACTCACACTCCTGAGCTGGTGGCTTAATGTGTTCTGCAATACCCATTCTGTCAACACTAACCTATATCTGTGATTCCATGTACTGTACCAGGCTGAGGAAAAGTTTGCATCAATCACTGAACCCAGAGATAAAGAAGATAATACAGGATGTTAAAAGTTGGAGTGATGGTCGAATATAATGGTAAGTGAGCTGTCAATAAATTCCCCTGCCTGACCAGTAAAATCAATAGATTTGTTCACATTACAAAAGGCAACGTTGCTATTGCTGATTAGTCTCTATGCAATGTCGATGCATAAACAGTTGGATAAGGTATAACACACAACTTCAAAGAATATATACCTACCTACTGAAGGTTTTGGGCAGCCATGCCAAGAAAGTGAATATACTTGAAGTTCTGGAAAAGGTTATCAAAAGTGGGTCTAAGAGGCCATGCAGAGTGAAAGTTCTCTTCTATTGCACTCACTTGCCACACACAAAACAACAGCCTAGAATCCATCTTCGCCCATGACGGGTGTGGAGGATCACATCCATTTTTTTTTTTTTTTTTATGAGTCTGGCTCCCTCGGCAAAGTAGTACGTCGAATCTTGTTGGGTTATTCACTATGATCTTGAAGTTGAGGAGGCCAGTTGTTCCGACTGTGGATGAAAACTAGCTTCTATATTACACTGTTGGTCCCGTGGAGGTACTGACCTAACAGTAGTTCTAGGACAAGCAGACAGCTCCAGAAATACTGGCAGAGTGCTACTTTGATCGTTACCTCGTATTGTAACAAGGACGATCATGAGAGGACATGACTTGACGGTACTGCTTGGAATCACGACTCAGTGACATAGACTAACAATCTTCTTTCTGGTGATGTCATAATGGCCAAGAAAGATTATTCAATAAGACTTTCACTGCTACTCTGCACGTCTGCCCGAGACGAACGCATTGATGAGGATGAATGGCATTCCGACCATGAAAAAACGGATGTCCTCAGAGTGAGATACGTTCTGAAGATTGCGAGTGAAGTAAAAGTTCGTGTATTTTTTTGTTAGTACAATTCCTCTTTTCATTTTCAGCGTATTATATTTAGAGTATTATTGGCCACAAGTATTCTTACATACCTCAAATTTGCCTCCCTCAGATTTCATCTGATAACACTAACTAGTATTAGCGCCGAAGTGGTGACATGTAGAAGAGGTGCATGGTATGTAGGAGGACTACTGGGCCTTGGGAGCAGGCTGTGAAGCCTATGCCCAGAGTCTGACACATAAAAAAAAAAAAAAAAAGTCCAGATGTACGATGTCCTATGTTCCCAGCCTCATTTTCACTTCACATACATGCTGTTTACTTACCTTGGGACGACTTTCTTTTATTATTATTATAAATCCCTCCAGTCAGCCAAATGTTTATTTACTCTGATATTACTTTTGTGTGAAGGAAAATGGTTTCTCCTCCCCCTCCCCATCCTTCCCTCACTCTCTCTTTCTCTCTCATATTCCCTCCCTCCCACTCCCCATTGCCTCTCTCCTTATCCTCCCCTTCTCTCTTTCTCATTCTCTCATCCTCGTTCCCCTTATTCTCCCTTCCATCCCCCTTTCTCTCTCTCTCTCTCTCTCTCTCTCTCTCTCATGCTTCCAAATATTTACCTCGCTTGAGACTATACTTCTCTCGTCTGTTATCGATAAGTAGTCTTTGTTAATCACTCCATCCAGCAAATAATTTATCTAAGGTATTTGATCTTATATTCTGATATAAATTTGTTGGACTCGTGTCCGACGGGTTGAGAAATCAAGGTTCTTGCCGGTCACCAGGAACTGTGGGATGGACTCAGCATTAACTCCTAGTCCGTATCCTTTCTCTCACCCCAGTGTGACGACTCTCGCTAGCATTAGAGCGGCCAGGTTGGGCATTGACTTTCAGAGGAACCTGTTTAACCTTGGTCACTTGTGGAATAATAATAATATTTAAAAATAAAAAACTGGTCACTCTTCCGCCTGTCCCTCTCTCTCCCCACCCCTCCCGATCACTTCTTCTCCAAATGTTTGTACAGAGCGACGTCACTCGGACGAGCGCCTCGCTACATAGGCAATCTGCGGCCCGTGGCCCGCAAGCGACCCTTCCATCCTAGTATTACGGGTTGCGGAACGTTGTTTTCATAACTGTGTATAACCCCTGATTCAGCTAGAGAGTAATAAACGGAGAATATAATCCCTGTCACAATAATAGTTGTACATATTAAACTGCATGTATCAAAAACTCTTACTTGATTTACCGTCATAGGCTACCTGGTATAAATTATTACAGTATTAGAGAAACGTAATGAATATAGTGTTAGGCACTGCAGGACCGTAATTTCTGGGAGGAGGGGCTAGGGGGGCTATAGACCCGGCAATGTTTTCTCTATATCAAAACTTAAACTAAGACTAAGGTTTCAGTAACAACTCATGAAATTTATCAAATTTGCAAGTAAAATATATTATATGTCGAATATTATCATAAATCTTGTTGGCAGAACTATTTGAGATGCACCATGGTAGTGTAATAATGTTTTTCAATGTACAGTATATGTTGTGTGGCAAGGCTGTTCTTGTCATTCGCCAAACGTTGTCGATAGCTCTCTGCTGCCGTCTGGCCTGTGAGTTTATTTTCTCTCTATTATGTTTATCATTATGTTTCTGCATTTTGCTTTCGTAACTCTAGCTACAGATTGAGAAACTTACTTGAGGAGCACAATGACCCACAACCGGCTGAACCACGCAGTGTGTCTGAGACTCTGAGTGTTAATTGTAGGAGATTTGACAGTCTTGATCTGAAGGAGGTTCTGAACGAATTATTGACAGGACGGAGAGAAGAGAAGACGTTTTCGCTCGTGTTTGAAATATTGAATAAATGTTCTCATTTTCTGAATATCGTATGTTGGAATCTGTATATTTTAAGATCAAAGTTTTTATGATGGAATGCAAATGTGCGTGTGTGTGTGTGTGTGTGTGTGTGTGTGTGTGTGTGTGTGTGTGTGTGTGTGTGTGTGTGTGTGTGTGTGTGTGTGTGTGTGTGTGTGTGTGTGTGTGTGTGTGTGTGTGTGTGTGTGTGTGTGTGTGTCAAAAAATGGAATGTTATGGAAGGTGTGACTTCTAATATAAATGAAAAGAACTTTGGCCCATAAGGCTGAACTTGAAAATAGAAAGGAAGAAACGCTTGGAGTGGTTATGTTGAAAATGTAAACACTTCTACGCGTGTTTGATCATATATTTCTAATTTTCAGCAAAACTGATCATAACCTAAATAATAACTACTTAGATTTTTAATATTTTATCATTTCCAAAGGAGTAAAGGCAGGACTGTACATTTCTACTTGCATCCTATGGCAGTCATGTAGGAATAATCTTGATAAGGGTGCAGCATACGACTAGAAAAATATAAAATGACGGAATTGTTAAACTTAATCACAGTTTGATATGAAAGTTCAGACTGACATAAAGTGAAATAGCCTTTTCTTTAAACACCCAACTCCATCATTAAACATATATGCCTCACTAAGCATCTACTTTCAGGTAGTATATAACTGAAAAATATCGGACGGTCTACAAACTTAAGCGTTTCAGTTTAATTTTAAGTTTGTAGTAAGGAGATATATACCTTTTTTTTTCTAGCCCTCTCCAAATGCTATTAAAAATTACGGTCCTGCACTGCCATGATATGTTTGGTATGCGTGTCTTTATTTACTAGGCATATGATCGTTGTGTTACTATATTTTTGGTAGTCTAACATGGTTCCACCGCCGCCGGGTGATGTGTTGTTAGTTAAGGTGAATTTTATCCTTGCATAACGAAGTCAGGAGCCGTACCCAGCATTTCATTACATTTATGATTTATAATTTATAATAATTTATATGGCCAATACTAAATGTAGTGTTAAGAACGGCTGCTGTGTTTAAATAATATAAAAAATATATAAAATAT
This sequence comes from Coenobita brevimanus, assembly GCF_032717465.1. Lineage (NCBI taxonomy): Eukaryota > Metazoa > Arthropoda > Malacostraca > Decapoda > Coenobitidae > Coenobita > Coenobita brevimanus. The sequence goes on from NC_137046.1 coordinate 15,265,024, forward strand.
ACAATAAGTATATAAAATATATAAATATGTAAAAAATATATGAAATATAAAAAAATATAAACTATACAAAAAATATGCAAAAGTAATAGAGATAGATAGATAGATAGATAGAGAGAGAGAGAGAGAGAGAGAGATTCTTATTAATTCTATTAACTATTGTGAGCTGCTATAGTTGCTCAGTTAGCTCCATGTTACCGTATTACTCAATTGTCTTTCATTCGCAAGTTGTAATTGTGGCAGCTAACCAAAGAAATGTGTAAGTTTGACTTATATATCTCTTGTTACAGGTACATAGGCAGATGTGCTGGGCCAAAACAGCGTATCCAGAATATCAGACTTTGTCAGAGAAGCATACCACACATATTTTGGAATGAAACTGGATAAACAAGAGAAACCTTGGGCCCCTTCTTCAGTCTGCCAAGGTTGTGTTGAGAACCTGAGTCAATGAAATGCGACACTGTCTTTCAGTGAGTAGTAAATAATAGTTAACACGTCGCTGTAAATTTTTTAAATTTTATTTTCAATAAATCCAACATTTTTTATTTAGTACTTATAGGAATCAACATCTAGCCATCGGCATCGATACTCTGGTATAAACAGCTGGTATCGAAAGTATTGATAACTTTGATATTGATACACCCAACACTAATGGTATGTTCGTCATTCCATCCCATCTTGACCTCAGAGGCTCATCATATCATCTATGTAATAATTTTTTAAATTACTGTTCGTGCGAGCGAAACAAGTGAGAACACAAAATTTAGTAACAGGTTGGACCCTCGACATAATATGTACCCGAGCGAAAGACTAATCGCATCAGCAAGATATGTGGGCAGGGGTCAGGGGGAAAACTCTCTAGTACAGGAGAAACTTTTTTCGGATATCTTAGCCAATTTTGAAGTTACAAGAAAGTGACACCAATTTGGAAATCGCATAAAAATCCTCAGTTATTTTCATTACAATCCGTAATTAGCAATAGTTTTTCCGTAAATTAAGGAAACGATTTTTTATAAGGCAGATATTCGTAACAGCCGGCTGCACAAGAAGTAATGGTGTAAGGCTACGTGAGTAGTATTTTCCGACGATTGCTGAGAGCAACCAGGTTTTACCTTTTCAGAACAAATAATACCTTCTGTTTTGCTTATTTTTGGAAAATTTTGACTTAATCTAAGTCATGCTAATAAAATACCCTGATCAATTAAAGAAACTCTGAATTTCTGATTTTTTATTCAAATCGGAACACACCGAGAGATTTGTGTGGAATGGTGAGGGACCACATGAGGTGGAGGGAAGTGGTGGTGATGGTGGAACAAGGGAGGATGAACTCATGCTGTGCTCCAGCCACAAGTGTTCCTGCAACTTGCTTGGCTTCTCCACAGCCCCTATTGCAGCAAATACATGTTTTGCCACCTTTTTCTTTGCCGGTGGTGTAGAAACCTTGTGGCGAGAAGGAGGTGCATCAAAGGCAGGTTGTGATGGCTGGAATCCTTCACCTTCCTCCCACACAAGAGTATCAAGCCTGCCGACACTGGTGCCTCTTGGGCATGATGTTGGCCCACCTGCAAGTTTCTTAACATCACATGCACCCCACGCCCACGTGTGCGGGCACTGGGACGGTCAGGGACACAGTCACGGGCAAGTAGGGGAAGAGAAGGAGAGGTGGAGGCAGGGGAAGACGAGGGTGATTACACGCATGAGGCAGGGAGTCCCTGGGGAGATGGTGGCTGGCCACATTGGCCATGATGGTTACACAGACCATGTGCTGCCTTTGTTTCTATCCTGCTCACATATGAAGGGCCAGGCTGTGGTGAAATAGCCCTCGAACTGTTGGGTTGTGGTAACGTGGGCCATGGGAAGAAGAGAGAATGAGGCACTTGTTGCGAATGTGATGGTGGGGTGCGGCAGTGGCTTTTGCGTAGTCTATGACCGTCACCCTCTACATTGTCTCCCTCAGATTTTCCTGCTCCAGGACCATCCACCTAATTCTCAGAGGTCAAGGAGTCACTCTCATTGGCCAGTCTAGCCTCCCGAAGCACTTTGACGGCCTTCCTAGACGTGTCAAAGTGGGAAGGGGAAGGAGCAAGTGAAATTACACTCTCGACATGATAACTTCCTGTTTTATTTCTGAGGAAATTTCACCACTTGTGGTTAAACTTGATACAGTTTCCTCCAAAGCACGCACTATTGCACCATCACTAAGTCCTTTTGTGGTCTCCACCAACAGAAGTTTGGCAGAGGTGGATGATGCAAGGGGCCTGCATGAGGGTCGAGCAGAATCGGACAAGGAGGATTCTGAAGACATGGCTCCACGCCTAGGCAAGTCATGGGACAGACAGAATCACACGTGTGTGAGGTGGAAGGGGTTCCCACCCTTGGGTACCAATATGACGTGGCGGCACATCCAAACTGTGACGGGGAGAAAAACGCGGGTATATTCGCTACCTGGCGGCCACCATACACCCGAAATGACACTGCATATGCTGCTCCCTGGTGGTTGGGGGTCAACGCAAGAATATGATGTTAGTCACGAAGAAATGCTATGATGAGGATGCAGAACCATAATAGGGTCTTATCTGGACAATGAAATGTGTTACAAAATGAAAATTGGGGGCCCTCATTAAAATAAAATGAGAATAATTGTGTAACTGAATGGCTTCATGCCTGATACAGTACCATAAGATGTATGACAGGTATGAAAGACCTAAATCGATCAGAGAATTAATTCCAGCCCTTCTTCTATGAAGGGAGTCTTCTAAACTGAATACAATCATCTAGCGCTAGCAAGAATAGATATTAACCCGCCCCATCCCGACCACTTTTCCACCACTGACTCCCCCCAGTCTCGACCTTTTTTGGAATTTTTTTTTTTTTTTGGCTCAAACCTCTGCTTTTGGTGAGAAACATCGAAAAATCATAGAGAAATCACTCACCTGAGGTTTAAAATACTCGATACAGGTAGCAGTACCTCCTCACCTTACTGTGTTTTCTATCAGGCTGGCTCCAAAGAAAACAAGTTCTATGGGAGTGTAACCATTCCACACCACTCATAAACGGTATTTGTTTGTTTGGTACGAATTTATATGTAGTACGAGAGAATATGGTTTTCACATAGTAATATAGGCAATATAAGCATTGTTTCACGCATGAAACACATCAACATATCTGACCTTCTTTGGTGACATTACCTGATAATTTCTGACTGTTTCTTCCTCTAATGCTATGTAAAGTTTGTCGTCCACATTGTCATCGACTGGGGAATCACTCTGGCCCTGAATTTCGTACCGTGGCATGACATGGCTTTACTGGCCAGGTCGCTGGTAACAGGTGAATTCCTGAGACAATGGCGTGCAGGGGGGGGGGAGGTCATGCTGGGTAAGGCATTGTCCCTGCCTGGCATCTTGTAGAGGAAGGTGTCCCGTGTATACGTACCAAAAATCACCCGCGAAAATTGAAAATTGTGCAAATTAGGGACCTTGCAATTGATTCGCGTTTATGTACTTCAACGGGATGGCAGTGACAAAACGTGTGGACGTTAATTTACGTCAGCGGGATGCAGCGGGTTAAAGGACAGCATCATCCTAAGCGGTTAAAGCAACATGATGAACCACTGTAGAACAATCATATGTTTATAAATCTGCTGATTATTATTACGTGACATGTATACCATGTTTCTTGTCTAATAGAACCTAGTTGATGTGCGACACTTTATCCTTGTTACGTACATAATTCTCATATTACAGTAGATGACAATACTCTTCCCATTGTTAAATGGCATTTGAAGGAAATTCTTTACACAATTATGGTCCAGGAAATGAAAATGGCCTAGTGGTAGTGTAATTGGGATGGATACTGCTGTACCATACGCAGTGATTCGAATGGTGGAAATGACTAAAAGATTTTGTATCATGTAAAATTCTGACAGGAACGTGGCTTTTTTATGCAACGAAGAAATGACCAAAGGCCAAAAGCCCATAACATTGATCTCCAAAAACAAACAAGCGAAATAACAGTGAAATTCAAAACCATTCAATTTGAGATGCCTGTACACACTGTGTATGAAAGACTGGAGTTCACAGGAACTAGGAAATACAGACAGAGAAAGGCAGTTCCTGAGTTGACCAGTTGCATAAGTGAAGGACTGGGAGTAACGGTTATGGCTTGCATTAGAGACTTGGACAGGAAAGTGATGAGAGTTTGCTGCTAGACGGGTGCTATGTGCCTGCCGTAGTGGTAAATGGATACAAGTAGACAGTTCAGAGGAGAGTGACCATTGAAGTAGCCACAGAAAAGAGATATAGATGCAACAGTGTGGTGAAGAGGGGTTAATGAGACAAAAAGCCTATGACTCCACCTTACTGAGAAGAGCTGTATGTGGGTAACCTCCCCACACATGAGAGATGCACTCTACAGAGGGGTGAACAAAACCCTTTTATGAAGCCAACAACTCAGCAGGGGTAAAGAAGGCAAGGGGTCGGCATACCACACCCAATCTCTTCGAAGCATATTTTACAAGAAAGGTAATATGATCACAGTAAGATAAATCCCGAGAGAATGAAACCCCAATCATGATTAGAGATGATGAAGGATTCAGATGGATATTGTGAAAAATTAGAGGATACTCTACCATGAGATTTTGATGGGTTGAAAGATGTAAGAACTGAGTTTCTGATGCATTAAAAACAAATTTACTCTTACTCTAGAGAGATGATCCAAGCCAGACTTTAACTATGCCATAGCCTGATCCCTTGTTTGTTGAAGTAACAGTTTTAATGGACGCTGCAAGAAGCAGGTACAATGGTGAAGGGTGCCGTCATCAGCACATGAGTGGATAGGGTCACAAGGTTAGATGTACAGCTTAGAAGGTCACTGATGAATAGAAGGAAGACAGTTGGTGATAGGACAAAGACCCGAGGAACACCGCTATTGGAGAAGAACGAGCAGAATGGAAGCAACAGATTGAAGCACAGCTAGATGGATAAAAACAGTAAAAGGTCTTTTTATAAATTAGTTTACGCCAGAATCGATCGATAGCCGTTGAGATGTCAGGTGCAATGGCAAAGCCTTCGCCAACGCCCCAAAAGGAGGATGACCAGGATTATGAAAGCAAAATGAGATGATCGTCAGTGGAGCATCCCTGGCGAAACTCATACCGGTGATCGGAAACAAAGTTTATGACAGGAAAGATGCTCTAAAATCTTTTTGTTATGAATAGATTCAAAACCTTTAGAAATACAGGATGTTAAAGCAAAATGGCTGGGAATGGTCATTCTTCTTTGGGACAGGTTGAATGAGAGCAAATGTCCAGCAAGAAGAAAAGGTACAAGTTGACAAAGGTGAAAGAGTTTGCCTGGGAAATGATGTAAGCACAGAAGCACAGTGCTTGCGGAAAACAAGAGGGAATCAGATCAGGGCCATATGCATCTCTAGTACTGAGGCCAGTGATGGCAGAAAGTACAACTACTGAAGAAATTATAATGTCTGTCTATCATAAGATGTCAAAGGAAAGCAGTGATGGAAGGACAGCACCGGAATCGTCTAAAATTAATTGAAGGAGAAAGCATGAGCAAAGAGTTCTGCTTTTTCAGTAGAAGAAACAGGTACAAAGCCATCAGAGCAGAAAAGAGGAGGGAAGGATGATGAAGAAAAGGTGTTAAAAACGTTCTTGGCAATGTGCCAGAAGGAGCGGGAAGAATATGAGTAAGAGAGTTCTTGTCATTTAGTACGAATGAAACTATTCTCTCAGCCTGGCTTTATGATCCTGCTCTCCTGAAGGGTTAATAAGAAATTCGTTCTCTCTCTCTCTCTCTCTCTCTCTCTCTCTCTCTCTGTATGTGTGTGTGTGTGTGTGTGTGTGTGTGTGTGTGTGTGTGTGTGTGTGTTCTTAGCTAAATCTCTCTCTCTCTCTCTCTGTATGTGTGTGTGTGTGTGTGTGTGTGTGTGTGTGTGTGTGTGTGTTCTTAGCTAAATGTATCTTTACAGGAATGAGTCAAGCTCGTACTGTCCTGTGTATTAAACCATTTTTATCATACATATCCTTAAATTTATGAATTGTTTTGGCACACACTATTTCATTCGGTAGTGCATTCCACTGATCAACTGCTCTATTTGGCAAACCGAATTTCCTTACATCTTTATCCATCCATCCATGCATCCATCATCCAATCCTGTGTCGCACCATGAGGTGCATGGGAACCAGGGGCTAGGCAAGTGGTCCTGACATTTGAGATGAGAGTGACCATTCTCACTCATCCCTGTGTGGTATTACGTGAGCAATTAACCCCAACCACCCCTGCACAGGCTCAATACGATTGGAACACCTTAATTACCCATTAAACCACCAGGCGCCATAATTTGGTAATACGGTTACCACCCAGCGTAGTCACTGGTTTCCTGGTGTACAGGAAACCATTTGGCTTGTCACTCAATGTAGAGTCACCCATTAACAGAAAGAAGAGGAAAGAAAGAAGGAAAGACAGAAGAGGGAGTATAAAGTCACCCATAGGCAGAAGAAAGAGGAAAGAATGAGGGAAAGAAATACAGAAGAGGAAGGAAAGAAGAGAGGAAAGAACACACCCAAATGAGCACTACATCGAGTGAGTGGATGGTGAGCGCCCCCACCTACCAATACCTCTTTATCACCTCTCTTTTAATGTAATTTTTTGCAGTGTCTTCTTGCTGATGTTTCCCCATAGGTTATATGCTCATTAATATCTATTTTCTCTTTCCCCGTGATGCATTTATATAGCATAATCATGTCTCCTCTTTCCCTTCTCTCCTGTAGTGTGTGTGTGTTGTGTGTGTGTGTGTGTGTGTGTGTGTGTGTATGTGTGTGTGTGTGTGTGTGTGTGTGTGTGTGTGTCAATAAAGGACAGTGACAGGGAAATGTGATGCTTTATGCGTTTACTAACTCGTCACATTAAACCAAAGCCCGAATTAATGCTGGGTGATTGGAAACAGGTCAGATACAGGATACATAAATATTTGTTCGGTATGAGTTATGGGCACACCTGCTGTTGACACCTGGGTCCCAGGTTCTATCTGATATACATTATGTTTTCTACTGAAGAGATTGATGCTTAATATTATTTTAATAATACAGTGGTGGATATTCCTGTTATAAACTACATGGCTCTCCGTGTGAGTGATCTGGATGGAACTTGGGTGCGATCAACATCATTTCGTAATTCATAGGGACAAAGAAATCAGACTGAACGATCATGCTCGATGTGTTTCAGTGCGTTAATTAAGTTTCTGTGTGTGAAAGATTCAGGCTGATGCCACAATAATTTATTTCAGTGAATGATACATTAGAAAGTTATGCATGGGTAATGATAAAGTCCATACGGATTTGCATATCATAATGATGTCGACCTCTGCTTCAAAAAGTATAGCAAAGCGAATATTACATTTCGTCGTTTCTGCTAGAACAGCATTCGGGTAGTGCACTGAGGCAGGAAATGGCAACATCAGTACAGTGACTCTTACAATACAAACACAAGTTCTTGACATGGAATAAGCGCGTTAGTCAACCGTTTGGCATGCATTGGGTCAAAAAATCTTTGTAGGGTGGTAAAATAAATGGTTGTGGTGAGCAAAGGGAACTGAGTGGTGAGGGCTGGAATGATTGTGGGTGTTGGGGATGAGCGGGAAACCATACTCTGTGAAAACTGGACGCCAAAGGAATATAGTTTGTGAGCAGTTGAAGCGATTTGAGAATAATAAAAAGCGAAACTGTCGGGAGGTAAAGAAATGGGAGTGGGAGACAAAGGAAAGTGAAATAGAATTGTGGCGGGGTTGGGGTTGCGCTGGGAGAATATACGAAATGAAACCAAGTGCTGTAGGATTAATAGTGTAAGTGTTATTGCTAAATTTTCTCTAACAACAGCAATAACAACAGAACAAAATGGCATTGCTCTCGTCAGACGTCAGGAAAAATGCGATAATATTAAGTACGCTTTCATTATTATTGATGAACATTTGAGAAAAAGCTTTGAGTATCGGGCGAATGGAGGTGTGGTACTTTTCCGCTGGGTACGCATATGATGGTTCACTTACTTCATTTTTTTTTTTTTTCCCACGATCACACTAACCCCATTCATCGTAGCAGTAATAAAGTGATGATGATGATGATGGTATGAGTGAAGCTGAGAAATTTTCTGATTAATAGCACCTTTTTAAAAAGTTGCGAGATTTATGTAGCTATTTTGCTAAATATTATAAGTGTGTAAAGACATTCTGGTAAGGTTAGAGGGACGTGAGACATTAAATTGAAAATTATTTAAAAATATATCACAAGGGATGACGGGTTTCATTTCAAAGGCTGGAGTGCACAAATGATTTATAGTGATTCATGAGAGTGCATGGAGGGTGAGGTGATGTACATTCCCATTATAAACTAGAGCTCTGCATCTGTCCTGTTGACAGTCACTAGTCTCCACGGACTGTTTGTTACAATGACCTTGACTTCATTGGGGAGATTTGGACTTTATTAAACAAAAAGAAATAAACTCTTAGGAATCGGTCCGATAATATTCATTTTCAGATTACTTGCTCAGGTCCCGTTGAAATCTCCAGTAGACACGACCACAATACCATTTTCATTTATAATACTGATGTGACTCTTTCTGCCATTAGGCCTACACACAAAGGATTTGGATAATTTTCTATCTGCAATGGCCCATGCCAGGACACATAACCTGGGCCCTTCAGATTCCTTCTGCTGCCTCTAGTTCTCCTGGAATTGTCACGAGACTCTCAGGCTGGAATAATAATAATAATAATAATAACACCAACAAAAACTTAGGTGGAGATTTATTACAGCACAAGTGTTCAGGTACAGATGTGAAGTGATCCGAGTGATGATAAATTCTCAGATGCAAAAACAGTTGATAATCGCTAAAACATGTGAAGAATAACATAGCATGAAATATGTATGCCTCCGGTGGGGAGCTAAGAATTTCAGAGGCTTGTATTATTAGACTCTGGATGCATGATCTCGTTCACGGTAATTGTACTTATTTTGCTTTGGTTTTTCTTTTTGTGGATCCTACAGAAATTATCGGAAAACAGGATCATGATGATGATGATGATAACAATGATTTAGATATCAGCGAAATACCATCAAATGAGCCGTACGTGACTGAAGTTAATGTATTGTTCCTACAGTACCACAGAATGAAAGTAGTGGATGAAAAAAACTATTCTTTACCGTTATTACCTCCGCCTAGGAGGTTATGTTTTCACCCCTGTCCGTTTGTTTTTTTGTTGGTTGGTTTCTAGGAAGATTACACAAAAACTACCAGACGGACTTCCACGAAACTTGGTAGAAGTATGGGCCTTGGCCCAGAATACATTCCATTAAATTTTGGTGCGGATCCGGATAAAGGTGCAGATCCAGGAATTTTTGTTCACTTTCTTCAACATTGCGAGATAGGGCGTTGGCGGAGGTATGCGATCTACTGAATGCCATTCTAGTTATGTTATGCGCCTGTTTATAAAGAATAACGAGTATTTCCGGTAAAGCCATAAACCTATGGGAGAACTTGTTTCTTAACTATGGCTAACGCCAGATGGTTTTGCTCTCCAACGTGAGATGTCGAGATGCCTGAGGATTAACAGGCCTGAAAGGACGGTGGTTTACAGGGGGTAAATTCACTGTACTGCTAACACTCGAATGATTTATGCATACACACCCTGGTAGTGGCTCTACAGTCACCTGGTGCTTGATTGTGCTGATATCCATGAAGGAAAAACAAACCCGACCTTCCCAAGACACTCTGCCTTCTTCAATGGAGACTGGTGACAACAAGATGCTTGAGAAATTCGTATCTATCTGTTTCTTGATTCATAAGTGCGTATGATTTGTGTGTTTTAGAAAATTGTATAATATTACTACATTGGTGCATTATAAGTATAAGAAAATGATGTTAGAGAGTAGACTAAAGTGCTGTATTATTATAAAAAAGGAAACGTCAAATGATGAAATGATCTGAAAGAAATCTCGGTTAATCTTTTTGTTTGTTTGGATGCCAATGGTTTTACCTAAGATAACAGCGGGATAAGCTTTTCGGTCAAATAATGAAACTGTCTTTCGTTATCAAGCATTTACGCATTTTTCTTCTTAACAGCACATGATATTTGCTCACCTAGGAGAAATTCTAGCATTTACAGAAATAAAAGACTGTGCCTTCATCTTCCTAAATCCCGCACCACCTTCCTTTTTCCCCTTCGTACCCTTGCCATTCCATCTTAGCTTCGTTCCATTCTCCCTCAGTTATTCCCCCTTCATATTAACATTTTTTCTACCTATCTAAACCCCCCGTTTCTTTCCTTTCCTTTAGGTAATGAACCTTTCTTTATGTTTCTTCCATTCTCACTCATATTTCTCTCCGACATTAAGTTACTTCTGTTCTCCTTGACTGTTTTATATTTTTCATTTCGTATTCATTATTCTGTCATTCCATATACTGCATTCTTCCCTCGTCCACTGAGCACAATCTCCCTATCTCGCTACCTTACTTTTTCCCCTCTTCACATCACTCCTCCCTCTGGGTCGCTGTATAGTTCTTTTATTCATCCATTCATCTTTCCAGTTTCCCTTTTCTTCATCCCTTTATCTTTTTTCACATTCTTATCCACGTCCAGTTTTCTCAGTTTTCCTTTCTTCCTCCCTCTTTCGTTAACCCATTCTCTCCACATACTCTCTCATTCCATGCACGCTTAATGCCCCCCTCCCTCTATTTTTCTTTTCACCTCACTGTCTCTTCACCTCTGTTCTCAGCAGAGGTCGATGGTGCATCGGTTAGCATGTACAGCGCCCACCTGGGAGAACAAAGACTCGATTTTTTGAACTGGTCAGACTCGTAAACATAGTCTGTTTCTGTTCTGCCTCTGTTCACCTACCACTACAGATAGGAACCTGAATCAAGCATTGTCGGTCTCTGGTCGTGTTCTAAATTAAAAGTACTACATAAACAAACACTAAATTTTTCCGCTAATGACTTGTGGTGCTGGAGACGAACCTTTAGTTTGCTGGTACTAACATAATAAGGAAGTGGATATCCAAACACCCCTCAACTCCCTGTCCCTAGAAAGGAGACGGTGGACTGTGGGAAAAGGAAAGCCCCAGCCTGCAGTATACCGAGTTCATATCCGGATCAACCTAGAACCACAACAACTGTTACATTGACCTTCGTGTATTCATTAATTTAAGCATTCGTCTTTTTCTTCTTTTTTTCTGCTTCTTCGTCTTCTGCTTCGTCTTCTTCCTCGTCTTTGTCGTATTCTTCGTCTTCTGTTCTTCATCTTTTTTTTTTTTTTCTCCGTTTTCGTCGTCTTCTTTGTCTTCGTCCTCGTCTCCTTCGTCTTCGTCTCCTGAGTCTCCTCCTCCACCTCCTCTTCCTCCTCCCCCTTCTTCCCCTTCTCAATCTCATTCTTCTCATGCTCCTTCTCAGTTAAATTCTCCCCTCATTCCCCTTCTCATTTTCATTTTCCTCCTCCATATTTTCTTTCTCCTCATTCTCCTTATTTTCCTTCTCCTCATGCTCCTCCTTCTCGTTCTCCCCCTCCTCATTCTTACTCTCTTTCTCCTCATTCTTCTCTTCTTCCTTCTTCTCCTCATGCTTTTCTTTCATCATTGTCCTTCTCCTCCTAATCATTCTCCTCATTCTCATTCTCCTCTTCCTCTTCCTAATTGTCATTCTCCTCATTTTTCTTCAAATTATCATTCTTCTTCTCCTCATTTTCTTTGTCCTCATTCTCAGTCTCAGTCCCTCCATTCTCATTCTCCCCTTTCTCATTCTCCCCACTCTCATTTTCTTCATTCTCCTCATTCTACTTCTTCCCATTCTCCTCCTTATTCTCCCTCTCCTCATTCTCCCCATTCTCCTCCTCATTCTCCTTCTCCTTATTCTCATTCTCATTCTCCTCATTCTCAATCTAATCATTCTTCATCTCCTTCTTTTGTTTCTCTTTCTCCCCTCTCTCATCCTCTTCATCCTTATTCTCCTTATTCTCATTCTCCTCATTCACCCTCTCCTCATTCACCATCTCATTATCATTCTCCTCCTCATTCTCATTTTCCTCACTCTCCTGCTATTTTTTCTTCTCCTCATTCATATTATCCTCATTCTCCTCCTCATCTCATTTACCTCAATCTCATTCTCTTCGTTTTCCGGCTACACTTTCTCCGTCACCTTCTCATTTTCATTCCTCTCATTCTTATTCTCCTAACTCCAGTCTCCTCCTTCTCATCGTCCATTTTCTCTTCATTTTCATTTTCGTTATTCTCATTCCCTCTATTCACGTTCCCCCCATTCTCTCTCTCTCTCTCTCTCTCTCTCTCTCTCTCTCTCTCTCTCTCTCTCTCTCTCTCTCTCTCATTCTTATTCTACTTATTCTCCTACTTCTCCTCCTCATATGTTCTTCGTCCACTTTATGGTCTGTGTTCCTCTTCACTCTGTTAATCATTCCCTGTCCTTTCCTGTCACACACACACACACACACACACACACAAACACACACACACACACACACACACACACACACACACACACACACACACACACACACACACACACACACTTGTAGGAAATATTGGCAGTATTTGACTTATGGCTGCTTCCCAGAACACACACACACACACACACACACACACACACACACACACACACACACACACACAAACAAACAAGTATTTGGCAGCATTTGACTTTTGGCGGCTTCACATACACACACACACACACACACACACACACACACACACACACACACACACACATTTGGCAGCATTTGAATTTTGGCAGCTTCACACACACACACACACACACACACACACACACACACGGGGAAGTACTCGGTCGCCTTTTATTTATGGCGGCTTCACGTTACTTAAACCACTTCAATATTTTATTTTTATTGTGCTTGCTTCCAGCGGACGATTTTATGCAGCACAGAAGAGTCACTATACTCCATTTCACCAAGTCTGGCACCATCAGCCATATCGTCAACGCCTGTACCCCCTGTAGTGTTGATGTAAATCCTCTGCACTGGGTGAACCTCTGTTTATTAACTTGAGAACCAATATAAAGGCAATACAGAAAGACATATCGAGTACTGAGGGCCTTTATCAATGTTACATGTGTTGACGATATCACTGGTATGGTGCCAGACTTAGTGAAATGGAGAATAGTGCTAGAGGTGTCAATGAAGGCTTTATACAGGGTGTAACGTGACATATGACAATAACTTACACCAGCGATCTATCATGTAAACTTGAGTAGATTTTGTTCTATAAACGTATGCTTTCTGCTACCCCAGTTCAGTACCCAACATTTGGGCGTTTAACTGTAAAAGATTTGTGGTTTGAATGTGTCATCGGGTGGGAGCTTCTCAGGGGCGTCAGGAGACGAGTGTTATTAGTTTATACTGAACTGTACATTAAAATCCCATATCCTATCAGTACAAACGACTTATAAGAAGAAACTTTACAGTCTAATCGATTCTTTGACATCAAGTCATGTGTTCCTGCAATTCTTTTTCGCAAATCGACTGTAAATAAGGAGTGCATGGGAGCAGCAAGAGAGAAGAGACTGGTGTGTTTGCCAGTTATGTAATGTTTTGGTTTATAGGATATTTATCTTTACCTTTACCGAAGTGCCGGTCATGTCACGGTAGCGGCCATGGAGCGCCATCTTTCCCTATCCTCAGCTATCCTGATTAACTCCACATTCTTTCTTGTAAATCGCTTTTTATACAATCCACATACTTTAATCGTTGTCTTCCTCTTGCTCTTCTTCCCTCTATTGTTCCAAGTAAACAGTCATTTTCAAGTTCTTTTACTCTTATAACATGTCCCCAGAATTCCATCTGTCTTTTCATTACAGTCTTCATCATTTCTCTTTCCACTCCTGCCCTTCTCAGAACTTCTTCATTACCAGCATTATCACAACACCCACAGATCATTCAGTGAAGGTAATATTATTCTAAAGAATGATTAGCGTCACTTTAAGTCAGGAGTAATATCATCATTTATTACAACTTTTCTGCTGCAAGTAAACGTGACACCCTTGTAATCAGCTGGTGATGACGTGAAAACAGTGATGCAGGGTTGCAGTGTATTGACTTTGTAGCTATGTCTATCCTTTTGTTGTTGTTGTTGTTGTTGTTGTTGTTCTATCTATCGGCACGATTTAACATCCAGCAACATAAACTCTAGCTTAGAGATTTTGGCCATTTTTAGGTGATATTCTAGAGATTTACTCGTATTTTCTAACGACATTTTGCAGTGTTTACTATCTAGTGCCATTATATAAAGTTTTGAGAACTAACCTAACGAGATTGGTGATATCGACTTGACAACCCCTCATCCACGGTGTCATTTGAGTGGGGAAAATTTGTAGGTGAGGCACACACTTCAAATGATATTCTCTGCATTCAGTTGCACTCTAGGTTCAGCTTTACTTGTTCATGAAAGAGCATGGCACGTACGTACAGCAAAGAAGAATATGCAGATATTGTCTATTTTTAAGGATTCTGCAATGGTATTGCCAGTGCTGCAGCCAGGAAATACAGGAGGAGACACCCAAACAGAAGTTGTCTAGGTGCTCGAGTTTTCCATAGTGTCTACCAGCATCTTCGCAACACAGGTAGTGTCCCTGGAATTAATATAAGGGCAGAACGCGACGCACAAGATAAAGAAAGACAGATAATGCACGTCGTGTTAAAGAGCTCTGACATACGTACAAGAAGACTTTCTTCACATTTTCGTGTTTCTCACACACCAGTCTGGAGGACATTCAAAAGGCAAGGTCTGAAACCATAACATTTACAAGATGTTCAATATCTTAAGCCTTGTGTACTGTGCGTGACTAGAAAATTATCCACAGATCGTGAAGTGCATCCTGTATACCGACAAAGCCAATTTTACCCATGCTGGCCTATGTAATACACATAATGAACACTGGTGGTCGGAAGAAAATCATCACAAAACAGCCGACACCAACTTCTAACATCAATTATCTCTTAATATCTGGTATGGGATAATCGATGAACTTTTTCTTGGACTACACCAATTTGAAGATAGACTGACTGAGGATGCCTATGCAAGTTTTCTGATGAATGACCTTCTTGTACTCTTAGAAGATGTTCCCCTGGCTAAACGACAACGAATGATCTTCCAGCATAACGGTGCACCTCTACATTACAGCAGACAGGTTAGGGAGCACCTGGATCAAGCATTTCCCAATCACTGGATCGGTCGAGGGGGACCCCACTCATGGCTTGCTAGATCACCCGACCTGACACCACTTGATTTTTATATATCTCTTGGGCCACATGAAGACACTTGTATACAAAAGGAAAAGCAACACCAAACAAGAACTTCTTGCAAGAGTATTGGATGCATCACAAGTGATCAAGACCAACCCGGCAGTTATGGGGAAGACAACCAAATCAGTGATGGAGTGCGCACGATGATGCGTTGAAAGTAGTGGTGGACACTTTAAGCACTTGATGTAGGCCTCATCATGTAAGACCACCCTAATCAGAGAAGAACGAGAACCAAAGGGCGCAAGAAGAAAGGCTACACTTAAAAAATCATCAAGTTTGTGCAGTAAACAATGTATAAATAATGCAGATAATCAACCAAACTGCTGTAAACCTTACGACTGAGAGAGAGAGAGAGAGAGAGAGAGAGAGAGAGAGAGAGAGAGAGAGCACTTTTTGTTCCAAATTTACTGTATACCTCATAATTTACCACTGTAAATACTCAACTGTTGAAGCAAAACCATAAAAAATAAGAGAACAAAACCAGACTTTCACTACCCTATGATTAAAACACTTTTTTGTAGGTTGTGTGGCAGTGTTGTTTTATCTTTTGAGAGAAAGTATCCCTAAATAACAGGATAAATGAATAATGAGACAAGGTAAACATAGATTCCGGTAAAAGAGAAAAAAAAGACCAATTCCAACTTTTAAAAAAATACACTAAACATGTTTCTTCACTGAATGAGTGTGTGTGTGTGTGTGGCTATTCTCACGTCATCACCAGCTGATTGCAATGGTGACTTGCTTACTTGCAGCAGAAAAGTTGTATTATTATATTACTCCTGACTTCAAGTGACGCTGATTACGCTTAATAATAACGTTTCTTCATTGAATGAGCTGTAGGTGTTATGATAATGCTGGTAGTATTATCCAACAAACCAAAATATAACATAACTGGCAAACACACACCAGCCTCTCCTCCCTTCCTACTCCTCTGCAGTCCTTATTTACAGTTGATTAGTGCAATAGAATTGCAGGAATGCATGACTTGTGTTTAAGAATCAATTAAACTATGTAAAGTTTCTTCTTAAAACTCATTTGTACTGATAGGATATGGGATTTTAATGTACAGTAAGGTGTTTGGAAGAAATATGAGTGTCAAGTGGAGGGAGTTGTAAGAAAATGTTCTGGAGGGAAGTAAAGAATGTTAGACACGGTAATAAGGAAGGCAGGAGGGGAGAAAGACAAAAATTACAAGTTGCTATTGAAAAGGGAAGAGAAAGTGAACAGAGGAAAAGAAGCTATTAAGGATTTTTGAACACAGAGAACGAAAGTAACACGAGTGTAAGTGACTAGGGAATGGCTGCGTAAAAGAAGATGAGAAGGGAGGAAGAGATCAATTGGATGGACGCAATGGAAGCAATAAAGTCAAAACAGAGAGAGTCCCAGGATTCATGGAGTGTGTGGTGAAACTCTGAAACATGGGGGAGAGATAGTAGTAGAATGGATATGGAAGATATGCACACTGCGAGGGAGGAAGGTAGAGTCCTGGAGGATTGGAAATAAAGTTTAATTATTCCCCTACACGAAGGAAAAGAGGGGAAAGAAGTGTACTGTAATCACACAAAGATTTGTCTTCTTAGTGTAAGAGGAAAACTATAGGGTAGAATACTTATTGACAGAGTCAGGATATAAAAAAAAAAATATTTTGAGAAGAACAGGGAGGTTTTAGGAGGGGAAGAAGTTATATATATCAGATTTTCATCCAAATTTTTAGTGGAAAAGTTTTATAGAGAGGGAGAAGTTGTATGCGGCCTTCATCGATTTGGAAGAAGCATATGATAAAGTGGATAAACAAGAAATATGGAAAATAATAAGAATATATAGAAAAAAATAGAAATTATTGAATGCCGTGACGAGTATATATGAGGGCGCTAGGGCTGCAGTACATGTGGTTGGTCAACTGTGGGAAATTTTCTGTCTGGATGTTGGATTGAAACATGGATGTGTCATGTCTAAATGGTTGTTCAATCAGTTTATGGATGGAGTTATAAAAGATTTACAAGGTAGGGCAGTGCATGTCGGCGTGGCAGTAATGAGAAAGAGCAGCATTTGTAAACTTCTGTTCATTTGTTTGCAGTTGCTAGGTAAGTGAAGCCGGAGGGGAACTGCAAAGCTTCGGGATTTTGTCTGGCAGTGTGTGTAAGAAACGGAATCAAAAGGTGAATGTAGGTAAGAGTAAAGTTGTTGTTTTTCAGAGACATAGTCACTAAATGCACAGTGAGGCTGGACGGTGAGGAAATGGAAATTGTTAATACATTTAAATACTGGGTAGTTTGGTGAGTAAGGATGAAAATTTTGAGGAGGAAATGCTTGAAAGGGTTCAAAAGTGAAGAAAGGTTGCTGGTTCTTTGTAAACAGCACTGTGAAATAGGGAAATGAACATGAATATAAAAAAGTCATTGAGTGATAGTATTGTGATATTAACTCTAACGAATGGAAGCAATGCTTGGACCTTGCTGGAAGGACACAAGTCAAGAGTGAGAGAAGTGGAAACGAGTTACTTGAGAGAAACGTGTGGAGTTACATGGAGAGACAGACTGACGAACGAGGAAGTATTGTAGTGTGTATGGGAATGTGTTACAACGCTTTGGGAGAAATATTCTGAGGTGGTTGGCCATGTGAAGAGGATGGAGAGTGAAAGACTAACAAGGAGAGTGTGAGTGAAGTGGTGGGGGGGAGGGGGAGGGAGATTCTGAGGATGAGATGGAAGAATGGAGCAGACAGGTATATATGAGAGGGGTGTGTGAGCTGGGAGGAGTGCAGGGAAAAAGTAGGGGACAAGGTGATATGGAGGCGATTTGTCTGTGGCCATCTCTTACGGGATTAAGGCTTCTGGCTATATACAGATAGGTAGTATATGACTAAAATGGAGTAACATCACATTAAACAATAATACTATATGACATTTATAGTTAGGTATATTCTATTTTTTCTTCCTTTTGATATACTGTTTTAATAATTTGTGCTCTGTATGAAGACAAACAACCTCTTGCTCTCTCCTCCTTCCCGCCCAGTCCCTCACACAGCAGCTCCCTCCAAGTCTCGCTCGCCACTGCCAGCCAGTAGTCAAAGTTTAGAGGTGCCGAGACGATACATGTTGGCTTCACAACAATATATATAAATATGTACTTGCTAAAGCAATGTGTCCTACAGGAATGCAACGGGTTGTACCTATTTCAGGTAGCCTGGATGATTATCGGATAATTTGTGCCATGTTAGTTAATGAATGACCCTCCCTGGGCTCAAATATAACTTTTTGCAAGTGAGCACTGAGACACAGCGCCTCATGGTGGGTGTCCTCACTCTCAGTATTTCTACATTTTACCTTAACGTGCTGGTGAATGAGAAGAAAAGGGAGAAGCTGAGATAAATAGACGGGGGAGTGATGAGAGTTCCATCATATCTCCCCGTCTTCGCTCGTGCTTGTAGTAGAATAATATGTCTTATAATTTTCAGGTAAAAAAAAAATAGGGGAACAAGAAGCGGCGACAAGGCATAGCAAACCCGTCCCCCGCAGTCATTTTAGTGTTGTCGAATAAACACAACAAGATATCTAGTCAACGATGTCACATATCAAATTTGGAGTAAATCGCGTGAAAATTGACGATTTTATGCCCATTTGAAATTTTAGGCCCGACCCACCTAACACTGACCCCCTCCTGCTAACTGGGGGGTGACCCCCCCCCCGATGTAATGACGTATGTTATAGGAAGCAGATTTGAAAGATGCACCTCTAGATTTTGGTTTCATGTCGATATGACGAATTTAGGAGTTATGGCGAAAAAAACATTTTTTTCCTGTCACATTGTTTATACATTTTGGGGGCCTACAGCTTGGTCCTTGGTCCACTTTGGCCCAAATTTAATCAGGAGATCAGAAAGTTATAGCCCATCATCCCTGTAATTTTAGTCAAAATCCCACTAGTATAAATTTGTTAAAAGACAAACAAGCAGACAAACCGTGGGAAAACAATACCCGCCCCCGAGTCCCTCCCGGGCGGGGACGGGTAATCAGTGCAGTAGGCATACGATTTCACAAAAGCGTTTTATTCTGAATAGGTCTAATGTAACCGTGGTAGAGCTCTCATAATGTTTCACGTTTTACACTTAATCTTCGAATAAAACAATGAGGCGAATTTTGTCATTGTATACGTGAAAGACACTTAC
This sequence comes from Coenobita brevimanus, assembly GCF_032717465.1. Classification (NCBI taxonomy): domain Eukaryota; kingdom Metazoa; phylum Arthropoda; class Malacostraca; order Decapoda; family Coenobitidae; genus Coenobita; species Coenobita brevimanus. The sequence goes on from NC_137046.1 coordinate 15,284,517, forward strand.
AACGATTGTGCTCTCTCATCGACAGGCAATCATAGGACTGATGCAATGTGGATATGACTGCAGACACTGCAGGATGACTGTCATCAATGTTCGGTGGGTATTACTGATGTGCGATAGTATGTACTGGACTTAGGTTAGGTCCTACACCAGCATCCTTAATGTATGTGTCGGGTGTTGGAGTGGGGGAATGTTCTTCACAAGTCGAAATGATCCCTCTGAATCTGCATTTGGTTAAATTTCTTTATCCTTCGTTTTCTTTTACTGTGCATTCGACAACCTGTAAAAAAAAATGTCCTGTTTGCATAAGACATTTTCTTAACATTTATTGAAATGTACCTGTAGGTCTAATTTCCCGCTTTCGAACGCTTGTTGAGCTAGTCGTTTCAGGAGTTAGTCGGTACCGTGCATGTGCTACACAGAAGTTCCAATCTCCATAAGGTGACTGTAGGGTTTAGGTTATGAGCTGCTATTGTGGAAATGAGACAAAGAAAACAACTGTTTCTAAAATGTTCAGAGTTACTTTGGCTCTCTAATCCAAACTGAAATTAATGTAATAATATCCTTTTGAATAATTTTATATTGCTTATAAAGAAAGACCATATTTCTTTTCTGCCAGAAGACATAAAAAACCGTGCGTCAGTGTCAGTGGTTCTGTGTTGAATGATGGTATCCCCCCATCGTATTATGTTCCTCTCTCCTTTCGCGGCAGTGTCATATCCTGGTTCCAGTGGCAGTTTCAGACGCACTAAATTTATGTCCCTCATAACTCTTGCAGTGAGGGGGAGTGAGGGTGGCTTCACGGTGCTTTGTCATACGCATTTCGCACTCCCATCCTATGAACTTTATAGTGCTGGATTTCTTCAGGACTTGGCCTGATTTAATTAATGTTCTTGCTTTCACGTAGCAACGAGGTTATGCTGGTTTCCTCTAGAGCCTACCACACTCGAAATTATGTTCTTTTATGTGTTTTCTTTCAGTTAACAGAAACTATAAATCAATAGCTTCCTCAGAGGTGGAATTTCTCACGGAGGGAGGAAATTTCCCTAACGATTTCGTGTACCTTACTATTTTTTTTAAGGTGCTTGGTAAACTTGCTTTTTCCTGCCTGCCGTCTGTCTTTAGACGCTGACACAAAGAAGTTATAATGGTAGAAAATATTACTGTACAACGTTGCATACAGATGCACCCCACACTGCCACACCTCAGACTGTCACAACCAGCAATACACCGCCACTCCTCTCTCTCTCTCTCTCTCTCTCTCTCTCTCTCTCTCTCTAATATTGCCAGACGCCTCAGTCCCGTAAGCGGTGGTGGCCACAAAGAAATCGCTTCCATGTCGGCCTGTCCAATGTCACTTCACTGCCTTGCTCCCAGCCCACACACCCCTCTCTCATATACTATTGCGGCCAGGAGTTCTTAGCCACCCTCGTCCAGCCAACCCGTGTCTGTGGCAGCGTCGCATTCACGGGCACAGAAGTTGCCTTCGATGCATTTCTGTCGAAAAATATCCCTTCAGCTTTGGGCTTGTACTAATGGATAAAGCAATACTAATATTTACTTTGAAGGTTTGTCCCTGATAACACGATTATATCATACTGATTATTTAATAACTTGTTTCTCGTATAGAGCCAGGCAAGTGTATTTAACTCCACTCCTCGACTTCCTGTAGGTTTGAACCTGCGAACACAGAGTGAACAAGTTCGAAGCATTCATTTGTTACCAGGAGAGAGAGAGAGAGAGAGAGAGAGAGAGAGAGAGAGAGAGAGAGAGAGAGAGAGAGAGAGAGAGAGTTGCGGGAGCCCGTGAATTTTAGAGGAATGAGGTGGAGAAATGAAGTGCTCAACACAAACAGAGATTTTTCCTTTCGTTTCGGTTGGCTTTCTATGCCTAAATGACTAAATGAAGGTAAATTATGAAATATAATGACTGGATGACAAAGTTGTAATAGGGTCTGGCTAATGGTTGTTTGGCCCAAGGTGTGTAGTGGTAAGCCTAATTTGAGGCAACGATCGCTGCTAAAAGTTGGATATTTTAAGTCCCATTTATTGTAAATATCTCCATGTATGTTTACAGTACGTGTATGCCTCTATGGACCTATTTTCACCCCATACCACGTTGAGTACACCGCTTCCCTTCCGATCAGCGAAGTTAAGCAACGTTGGGTCTGGTTAGTACTTGGATGGGTGACCGCCTGGGAACACCAGATGCTGTTGGCATCCCTACGTGTCAAGTGGGGTTGGCGGAGGATTAGTGCCCCTCCCTGTAAAACGATTAACTCAAAGCCGTTGACATCCCCGTTTGGGATACATGGCGTCTGGCAATGAATGAATATTTTTATCAATGGACATTTTCACCACTCGGAGCACAATCCCCCATGGACCTATTTTCCTTAATGATTTTTTTTTTTTGTTCAAAGACGCCTACTTTTCTACGTAACCTATTTTCCCACGAACTAATTTTCCCCATTGATGTATTTTCTCCCCACGGAGCAATTTCTCCATCGACCTTGAATCTCTCTATGAATGCAGGTTTCCTACATGGTCGTATACCCATGGATGTATTTTTCACAATGAACCTATTTTCCCCATAAACCTGTTATCCAACGTGGTTATATCACCCACTGATGCGTGCAGTTGAAACACAGACCTCCTAACCAACAGACGTATTGCTCGATGGACCTGTTGTAACCCACTGGATATATATATATACCTACTTCAGCATAATTCCAGAATAATATCCCCTGTGGACCGATTTTCCCAACTCGGACATTAACTCAATTCACCTAATCCCAGTGGCCTGTTTTCCCACAATCCGTTCATCCATCTACACACCCACCCATCAACGCACATAGCCACAACCTTACTCAATACAGTGTGTCTCAAAAGTAGGACGACACAAACCAGTCTCTTGCCTTGTCCTACAGGGCCCCACCACCCACCTCACTTAACCCGCCCCGTCCCGACCACTTTTTGACCACTGGTACCCCCCAATCCCGACCGTTTTTCGACCCTTTTTTTTTGGCTAAAACTTTCGCTTTTGGTGAGAAACATCGAAAATTCATAGAGAAATCGCTCACCTGAGGTTTAAAATACTCATTACAGGTAGGAGAGCTTCCTTACCTTACTGGGTTTTCTATCAGGCTGGCACCAAAGAAAACGAGTTCTATGGGAGGATAACTATTTCACACCACTCATAAACAGTATTTATTCATTTACTGTTACGAATTTATATGTAGTACAAGAGTATATTGGTTTTCAAGCAGTAATATAGGCATTATAAGCATTGTTTCACTCACTAATACCTGACCTTTTTTTGCCACATTACCTGATCATCATTTCTAACTGTTTCTTCCTCTAATGCTATGTAAAGTTTGTCCTCCACATTGTCATTGATTGGGGAATCACTCTGGCCCTGAATTTCGTACCGTGGCATGACATGGCTATACTGGCCAGGTCACTGATAACAGGTGAATTGCTGAGAAAAGGGCATGCAGGGGGGGGAGGAGGTCATGCTGGGTAAGGCATTGTCTCTGCCTGGCATCTTGTTGAGGAAGGTGTCCCGTGTATACGTACCAAAAATGACTCGCGAAAATTGAAAATTGTGGAAATTATGAACCTTGCAATTGCAGGACGTTGAAGTATGTCCTCGGGATTAGCTGTGACAAAACGTGAGGACGTGGAAGTACGTCCTCGGGATTAGCTGTGACAAAACGTGAGGACGTGGAAGTACGTCCTCGGGACGGCGCGGGTTAAACAATGCACGAACCCCATTCCACCCCACTTAACCAGCCCAACAACCCTCTCCCTCCCTCTCGCCCACTCACTCCACCTAGTCCGCCTGTGAAACAACCAGCCTACACTAACCAATCAACCCACCCAGTTACCAACCTACCAATCCGCATATCATGCTCCACAAGTCAGATGACTCTCAATTCAGCACACACACACACACACACACACACACACACACACACACAGAGGCGGGGTGGATTTCCTTACACGAAAGATGAGTCTCACCGCTTAACTCAGTCTGTCAATAGAAAATAGTACCGGGTACTCTTTACAGAGAGTTTGCCAGGCCATAGATAAGGGGCTTCATTCCGGCTACATACATATGATTTTATGCGATATGAGTAAATATGGTGCTCAAGCTAAACAGGGAATTTTTCCTTTCGCTGATGACGAAGGAGTTTATTTATCCCAAGATAACGTCTCGTCGGACAAAATGAAAGATGGGTTTTAGTTTGGGTAACGCCAGTTGACTTTGTCAAATAATTTGGCAGGCCGCGTAACTTCTGTTAGATGCCTTATGTTCGCATTTTTTTCTCTCTCTGGTGGTTGGCACCTGGAGATTTTTGGCGAACTCATAAGTATTTTTCTCATTAACTGGATATTTCTCTCTGGACAGAGAGGCAAATTACTTTCTTAAGCACAGCTTTTTGTTAAATCAACATGCTTTATCTCCTAACTCATTATTCCAACTGTGGCCTGTTTTCAATGGATCACAGGAATCCATGGTTTCTCATCCCTTGCATTTACCTGCGCCAGTCTGCCTCCACCTCATTATTCCAAAATTCACAGGCACCCACCATACACGCTCTCTCTCTCTCTCTCTCTCTCTCTCTCTCTCTCTCTCTCTCTCCTGTTAACAAATGAATGCTTCGAACTTGTTCACTCTGTGTTCGCTGGTTCAGACCTACAGGAAGTCGTGGAGTGGAACCAAATATACATATTTATCACTTGCTTGGCTCTATACGAGAAACAAGTTATTAAATTATCAGTCTGATATAATCGTGTTATCAGTCAAACCTTCAAAGTAAATATTACTATTGCTTTATCCATTAGTACAAGCCCAAAGCTGAAGGAATATTTTTCGACAGAAATGCACAGAAGGCAACTTCTGTGCTCGTGAATGCGACGCTGCCACATACACAGGTTGGCTGGACGAGGGTGGTTAAGAACTCCTGTCCGCAATAGTACAACCCCGTTCACAAATTCGTGAGACACCTGCTAAGGCGAGCGCTCAGCCCTTACCACTCTTACTTGAAGGCGGGTCGCTGCCCAAACCACCGCACCAACTGAAACACAGCGAGTCTGGGAACAGAACACCGAATCTCGAATATTGATTCAGCACCGTGACTTGGGGAGGATATTAATATAAATTCCCGGTCTCCGGTACTACAGATTGTGAGCAATTGTAAGCATACTACACGAGATACATAAATTCTAAAAATAAATTATTTTGAAGGCAATAGTTTCACTGTTTCCGAACCAGAGATTTTATAATGGAGTCAATTGTAGGGTCAACCCTTCCCCCAGCTGGAGATAGTGAAAAGATTTGTTCTTCGTTATATTAGATGACAAAAAGTAATGGAAAGAATCCATGTTTATTAACTCTACCCTAAAATAAAATAGGTAAACGTAGCTGTACTTTAGAAAACTGTGAGAACCCGGAGAGAGAGAGAGAGAGAGAGAGAGAGAGAGAGAGAGAGAGAGAGAGAGAGAGAGAGAGAGACAGACAGACAGACAGACAGACAGACAGACAGACAGCCAGACAGAGACAGATCGGACGCATTCAGTATTAACGTTCCTGTTAGATGTATATTTCCATAGTCTCCTTTTGTCTTCCATTGGACGAAGAATAGGAAACTGTATTGTGCAGTATGTATCAGTCCGAGGTGGAACGACTCAACGATAGTTGTTTAGTTTCACAAACTCTACACGATTATTACCAGGGGAGATATAACTTGCTGAGTAGAAGTTGCTATGGCAACCATCCAGCGATTGCAGTTAAACTACGGATATTCCGTGAGTTGAGTGATTTTATGTTTATATTGGTAACATAATAATATTACCAAATACTTGAGGACTCTATCCCATCAACAACAACAGGAAGCAGTGTACTGTAAGTGGAAGGATTGACTAATGACAGCGTTTTATCAGGAATGGAATGAAACGACAGTATGAGTAGGCTACCAAACATAATGAAATAAGTAGTATGATTCAGTAATATCGTCATTATGTTATTGTTGCCAGAATAAATCAAGGGCCCCTTCAACAACCCAAATGAACAATGACATGATCAACTCGTTTCTTCATTGTATAACGTAATTTTATTATACTAACCTTGACCACATAAAATTCTACGATAAATTTCCACACACACCACAAAGCCAGCCAGGAGACAGGACGTGTGTGCTGGGCAATCCCCAGGTCCTGTCCTCCCCCCTTACTGATTTTTAACCAGCCCATACCCCACTGACCGGGCTAATGTATGGCCCGGCCTGCACTATAGGTGCAGGGAATCTTTGAACGAACGAAAGAACGATAAATTTCGCCATCCCTCACCAAACTTTACCTTGTATCCTTGTGTGGGTTTTAGGCTAATACGAATGCCTGGTTAGTGATTCAAATGAGTAAATGTAATATTACACGGCTCTGAGCCAGATGCGAGACAGATTATGTAATTATAATAGTTTAACCGTTTATCGCGTTGCCATTATGTATTCTCGGTTCTTGCCTTCCGTCATTGATACTGGGCAATAGTTTGACCACGCTGGCAGTGGCGAATCCAGGATTTCGCCAGGGGGGGGGGGGCAAACACTTGGAATATTTCCCCCAAATATCTGTCAACCCAAATTTTCCTAGATTTGATTGCTTATGTCATCAGAAATACATTTACATCATTACTGTCGCATTTGTTTCGATGTCTTAAAGAAAAACTATCTTTTCCCCACATATTCACAGCTTTCTTGGAGTAACTCTAAGTAAATAGTTAATAAACCTTTCAGAGGAGAGTATGTAAAAACACTCAGTACATAATGTTACCAGAGGTCTCCTCTTTCATTAGAGAGCAAAAGGAAACTATCTATCTATCTACTGCCAGACGCCATAATCCCGTAATGGGTGGCCATTTGACTCTGAGTTATTTGTTTTACGGGAAGGGGCACTAACCCTCCACCAACCCACTTGTTGACACGTAGGGAGCACGTATGGTTTGGTTATATGGTTACCACCCAGCGTTGTAAATGATTTCTTGGCTTACAGGAAACCATTTGGCTTGTCACTCAATGTAAAGCCACCTGTAAAGGAAGGAAAAGCAATAAGAAGTGACAGGAAAGATGGGAGAAATACGATGAGAGGAGGGAAGGCACAGAAAAAGAATGACAGAGGCTAAGGAAGAAGTAGGCAGCACTACATAAAGTAAGTGGATGATGGTCGCCACCACCTACCACTGCCCCAGCAATAATTTAGATGGCACTGGAGTTTCCACAGCAAAGACGTATCCTTGTCACTAGTATCATTGGTCATCATGGTCAGTCTCGTAGATGGTATTATTATCGATATATGCATGCTGACTTCCTTCCTTTCTACCTCAAAATATATATTTTTTCGGTACCACAAATTTCTTGTGCACTTTTCGTACTGAAAAAAGCACTGTCACACTATTAGCGCATCATTTACTGCTGTCTTTATCTCTCTGTACATATAAGGAAGTACAGCTATTTTGCGTAATAACCTACGAAATTATGATGAAATATACCACACATCGGCACAGCACCTACCATACGAGAGGCAATGGTGTCCATACTATCTGTTTATATTCGGAAATAAACCTTGTATTTTGATTGGCAGCTGGAAGAAAAATGGCGGAATGGATAGGCCAATGAAAACTCAAGATCTGGCGTGAGTGTCCCGAACACACACTTTCCCACATTCATGTTAATATCGCAATTTTTCTATTTTCCTTTGCGGTTCTCTCTCTCTCTCTCTCTCTCTCTCTCTCTCTCTCTCTCTCTCTCTCTCTCTCTCTCTCTCTCTCTCTCTCCGGGTTCTCACAGTTTTCTAAAGTACAGCTACGTTTACCTATTTTATTTTAGGGTAGAGTTAATAAACATGGATTCTTTCCATTACTTTTTGTCATCTAATATAACGAAGAACAAATCTTTTCACTATCTCCAGCTGGGGGAAGGGTTGACCCTACAATTGACTCCATTATAAAATCTCTGGTTCGGAAACAGTGAAACTATTGCCTTCAAAATAATTTATTTTTAGAATTTATGTATCTCGTGTAGTATGCTTACAATTGCTCACAATCTGTAGTACCGGAGACCGGGAATTTATATTAATATCCTCCCCAAGTCACGGTGCTGAATCAATATTCGAGATTCGGTGTTCTGTTCCCAGACTCGCTGTGTTTCAGTTGGTGCGGTGGTTTGGGCAGCGACCCGCCTTCAAGTAAGAGTGGTAAGGGCTGAGCGCTCGCCTTAGCAGGTGTCTCACGAATTTGTGAACGGGGCTGTACCTCTCCACTTCATCCCTCCATCTCGTCTTCGGCCTCCCTCTCCCTCTTCCCCCCTCCACCTCACTTGTATACACTCTCCTCGTTAGTCTCCCACTCTCCATCCTCTCCACATGGCCAACCACCTCAATGCATTTCATCTCCTAACGCTTTCCATCAGATCCACACCACAGTGCTCCTTCGTTTCCTTACTTGTCAATCTGTCTCTCCACATAAGTCCACATGCTTGTCTCAGATAACTCGTTTCCACTGCTCTCACTCTTGACTTGTGTCCTTCCAACAAGGTCCATGCTTCACTTCCATGCGTGAGAGTGTCATGCAATGACTTTTTTTTTTACTTCCATGCTCACTTCTCTGTTTATTATCACTGCGTTCAACGAACCAGCAACCTTTTTTCCCTGTTGTATCCTCTCGAGCACTTCATCCTCTAAACTTCCATCATACTATCCAAGTCCTTAAATGCACTCACATTTTCCATTTCTTCCTCATCCAGCCTCACTATACATTCAGTGACTTTATTTCTCTCGAAGACCATAACTTTACTCTTCCCTACATTCACCTTTTGATTCCGTTTCTTACACACACTCCTGAACTCATTCACTAAACCTTGCAGTTCCATTTCGTCTTCACTTAAGAATACAGTATCATCTGCAAACAACAGAACAGAAAGTTGCCAAATGCTTCCCTCTCTCATGAGGGCCACTTCAGTATTCACTGTCATACTGTACCTTGTATCTCTTTTGTAACCTCATTCATATACAGGTTGAACAACCATGGAGACATGACATCTCTGTTTCAATACTCTTTACGGCATTCAGCAGCATCCCATTACCTCCATGTATTTTTAATATTTTCCACATTCCTTGTCTATCCACTCATTCATGCTTCTTCCAGATCCATGAAGACAGCATACAACTTCTTTCCCTTAGGATGAAAATCTGAGCTATACAACTTCTTCTCTTCCTAAAACCTCCCCGTTCTTCTGCAACTAATTCGTCTGTTTTCTTCCCTAACTCTGTCAGTATCATACAATATACCTTTCTTATTACACTAAGAACACAAACCCCTCTCTCATTACGACACACTACTTTATCCACTTTTCCTTTGTACAGGGGAATAATATTATACCTGACTTTCAATCCTCCAGGATTCTGCCTTCCTCCCACGCCGTTATGCATATTTTTCATGTCCTTTCAACTACTCTCTCTCCCTTGCGCTTCAGCATTTCACTACACACTCCATCAATCCTGCGGCTTTCCCAGTTTTGACTTTCTTCATTGCTCCCACTCCTTCCTTCCTACAGATGTCATCTTCCATTCTCATCGCCCTCCTTCTCCCAGCCGTTCCGCAGTTACTTATACTCGCGTAACTTTCAATGTCTGTGTTAACAGTTCCTTAAAGAGTTCTTTCCATCTGCTCACATTTTCTCCCTTCTCCAGTAGCAATCTGCTCTTTTTATCTTCCACTCCCCTACTACCTTCTTTATCATCCTGTATAACTCTCTTTACTTCCTTGCAGAACACACACACACACACACACACACACACACACACACACACACACACACACACACACACACACACACACACACACACACACACACACACACACACACACACACACACACACACACACACACACACACACACACATACACACACAGTTGCCCTCACTTGTATTCGTACTTTCAGTCTTACTCACACAATTCTTGAACCAACTGATTCATAATCTCTTACATTCTGCTTCAATCTTTTAACACTCAAATTCCTTCCAAACTCCTCATCCATCCTCTGTTTACTCTCTCTTAATAATCCTTTCATCTCTCTCTTCTCCTCTTCATATAACTTTTTAGTTTCTCATCTTCCTCCATGCCTTTGCTTCCCATCCACTCACTTTATGATTTCTTCTTTTTCGCCACAGCTTCTCTTACCTCTCCACTCCATTCATTCCGCCATAGTGTTCCTTGCATCTCTTTTCGATTTTTCTTCACCCCACACACCACCTCACATACTGCACGAACTTCTGTGAATACCTTGCACACACCTTCCACCTCCTCCATCTGTTCCAAATCATATTTACCCAATCTCTCCTCCACTTCTATCTTATATTCATCCTTTTTTCATCCTCTTCCAACTTTTCTACTTTATAGGGGCTGCCTGCTCCTGCCCTTCTCTCTTTCTGTTTATCAATCACATGTGCACTTTGACTTTCTCCACCACGAAGTGGTGTTCCACTCCCTCATCCTCTGTGTGCACTCGCATCCAGCACATAATTTCTCATACTCTCATCCACTCACACATAATCTGTCATTGTCTTCCATTCATTTAGTTCAGCACCCACCCTCCTAGTCACTCGCCATGTGTACCTGTGGATCATTCTTTGCCTAAAAAGGGTATTGGCTATCACCACTCCCCTCCCCACACACATGTCCACTAGAGCACTACTATTTTCAACCACTTCTACAGGGACACCCCACTCACCAACTACTCCATCCACCTTTAGATTCCCTAATTTTTCATTCGTATCTCCAATCAAAAACACTCTCTCACTCCTCTCAAACTTTTCCATTCATGGTTCAACATTTGCTCAGAACTCTTCTTTCAGTCTGTTGACATGATCTTTCATTGGTGCACACACACACACACACACACACACACACACACACACACACACACACACACACACACACACAACTGCCCATTCTTAGTATTTATACTCTCAATCTTTCCCAAACATTCCTTGAACCAACTGATTCATACTCTTATATTCTCCTTCAATTTGTTGCACACAACACATGCAATACATGCAACCCCCTTTACCCTCTCATTCTCACCGCACATATACCCAGTCCATATACCGATTTTCTGACACTGTCAACTCTCCATTTTGTCTCAGTCAATCTACATATAGCCTATCGACTTTCGCATCCTCAAGCAACTGGACAATTTCTCTCTCTCACCTCATCATTCACACACCTCAGATTCCACGTGATATCCGTACCGGTATATGTTCTTTGTCCGGTCCTTGATCTTCACCTGCTGGTCGGTCGTGGTCGGAGGTATTTGGTTAGTTTTTTTTGTTGTGTTTCGTTGAGGGGCACTGACCCTCCACCAACCCACTTGACACGCAGGGAACACGTACTTATTAAGTGACTTCCTGGCTTACGGCAAATAATTCGCTTTGTCACTCGATGTAGAATTACCTGGAGTAGAGTAGCACTAAACTGTGTGAGTGAATGATGGGCAGCCCACCGACCTTATAATGAATGACAATGTGGGAGATGTTTGTCCTCTTTCGTTGCCTATCTCTCTCTCTCTCTCTCTCTCTCTCTCTCTCTCTCTCTCTCTCCACAATAAACGCCAAGTAGATGGCGCTGTTCTTCAGCAATGGTGTATTTGTCAAATGGAGTACATTTTTTATTCTTATGTACAGTATTAATTACAGGATGCAGATCCCAATTCACTGTGCAATGAATGTTTATTTGGTCATGTAGCTCAAATCCGTAATTATCACATGTTGCCACAGATCGATGTTCGCTCCGTTCAGTTTCAAACATTTTTATATTCTTGAAAATGTATTTTAAGACTGATATAGCCGTCAAGCGACAGTAGCAAGAGGAATCAATACACACACCATAATCGGGATTTATTTCATTTTTCTTTAGGTAGAAAAAATCCTGTTATGTTGTCATTCATTCAGTACATAACATAATTATTATTACGTAAAGCCAGGCACTGGAAAATCGATGTGTACTATGAGATCATGCATTGGGAAAAACAGGTAACAAATGAGGATAGTGAAAATGACTGATTCTTGTCATATATCGTTGGACACTGACGACATCCTTGGAACTACACGTATATAAAAACTACTCCATATTGTACGGCTGTGATAACACCTGGTTAACGGAAGAAAAGTAATAAATTAAATATATGTGAAATTTCTTCCTGTGCCCAGAAAACAGTCCTGCGATATGTATGCCTATTTCGTTAAAAATCCATTAGCTCTTTCCCCTATTTCAGGTAGCTGTTTATATTTGCGGAGGAGCTGACTTCTCCAAGAATCACTGAGGGTCACGCTCTTCAAATATAGTATTAAGGATGAGAGTCCATATTACATCATGTTCTAAGTTATCAAAGCCATATCTGCCATCTATTCACAGTTTCTGAGAATTTTATTTTTGGTGAAGGGGCTGACCCCTCAAAAAATCATGGTTGGAAAACTGTGTTTAGCAGACGACCGTCGTAATAAGCAGACAATTCACCAAGAAAATGATATTCAGATCTTTCCCTTATTTCTGTTCATATTAATTTTTAGCAGGGGGGGTTCACCTCCAAAGAACTGCGAGGAAAGTCTACGTTTCCCAAATTATGCATTACGGATTAGAGTCCATTGCACAACATGTACTAAGATGTCAAGGCCATTTCTCCCCTCCATCCCCTACGTTGTATTCTTCATTAGTTTTTATGGGTGCTGATCCCCCTAAAAATAATGGTGGAAAAGTGTATATACTGTTATGGAAGACACTGTGAAGGAACCAGACGAACTCACCTGAAAAGCTTTGTTAATATCTATTTGTTCACTTTCCCCTATTTCTAATCGCGTTTAATTTTGGGACGGAGCTGAACCCACAATAATCGTTGGGAGGTAATGCACCCCAAATATCGTATTATGGATAACAGTCCGTTGTCCACCATATACTGCTACATCAAAGCCATGTCCACCCTTCCTTCATTACTTCTTATACATATAAATAAATAAATAAATATATCTATCTATCTATTGCCAGACGCCTCAATCCCGTTTGGGGTGACCACAAACAAATCGCCTCCAAGTCGCCCTGTCCCCCGCCATTTCACTGCCCTGCTCCCAACTCACACTCCCCTCTCTCATATACCTCTCCACCCCATCCCTCCATCTCATCCTCGGCCTCCCCCTCCCTCTTCCCCCCTCCACCTCACTCACATACTGTACACTCTCTTCGTCAGTCTTTCACCCTCCATCCTCTCCACATGGCCAAACCACCTCAGTGTGTTCCTCATAACGCTTCCTATCACATCCACATCCACACCACAACGCTCCTTTATATCCTCATTCGTCAGCCTGTCTCTCCACGTGACTCCACAGGCTCCTCTTAAATAACTCATTTCCACTGCTCTCACTTTTGACTTGTGTCCTTCCAACAATGTCCAAGCTTCACTTCCGTACGTTAGAGTTGGTATCACAATACTGTCATGTAGTAACTTTTTCACTTCCATGTTCACTTCCCTGTTTCTTATCACTGCTTTCAAAGAACCAGCAACCTTTCTTCCCTGCTGTACCCTTTCAAGCACTTCACCCTCCAAACCTCCATCCTTACTCATCACACTACCCAAATACTTAAACGTACTCACATTTTCCAATTCCTCACCATCCAACCTCGCTGTACATTCACCAACTTCACCTCTCTCAAAGACCATCACTTTACTCTTTCCTACAATCACCTTTAGATTCCGTTTCTTACACACTCTCTCATACTCATCCACCAAGCCTTGCAGCTCCCCTTCGTCTTCACTCAACAACACAGTATCATCTCCAAACAACAGTACAGGGAGTTTCCAAACACTATCCTCTCTCACCAGGGCCACTCCAACATCCACTACCCTACCTTGTACCTCTTTTATTACCCCATCCATGTACAGATTGAACAACCATGGAGACATGACACATCCCTGTTTCAAACCAACTTTCAAAGAGAAAAATTCACTTAGTTCACCATCCACACGCACTGCAGCCTTCGCACCATCGTACATACTCTTCACAGCATTCAACAACTTCCCATCTACTCCATATATTCTTAACACTTTCCACAATCCTTGTCTATCCACCCTGTCATATGCTTTCTCCAAATCCATGAAAGCCGCATACAACTTCTTTCCCTTCTCTAGAAACTTTTCCACTAAAGATCTAAGAATGAATATCTGATCTACACAACCTCTTCCCTTCCTAAAGCCTCCCTGTTCTTCTCCAACTAATTTCTCTGTTCTTTCTCTAACTCTGTCTATAAGTATCCTACCATACACTTTTCCTATTATACTAAGAAGACAAATGCCCCTATGATTACCACACACTTTTTTTTCCCCTTTTCCTTTGTACAAGAGAATAATTATACCTGACTTCCAATCCTCCGGGGCTCTACCTTCCTCCCAGGCCAATCTGCACATCTTCCACATCCATTCTACTACTATCTCTCTCCCATGCTTCAGCATTTCACCACACACTCCATCAATTCCTGGGGCTTTCCCCGATTTAACTTTCTTCATTGCTTCCACAACTTCTATCCTACTTATTTCTTCCTGTCTTCTCACCTCCCTCCTTCTCCCAGCCATTCCCCAGCCACTTATACTCGCATTACTTCCATCCTCTACGTTCAACAATTCCTTAAAGTGTTCTCTCCATCTGCTCAGTTTTTCTCCCTTCTCCACTAGTAATCTACCATTTTTATCTTTCACTCCCCTGCTAACTTCACTTCCACCCTGTCTTACTCTTTTCACTTCTCTCCAGAACATTTTCTTACAGTCCCTCCACTTTACACTCAAATTCCTTCCAAATTCCTCATCCACTCTCTTCTTACTCTCTCTTACTAATCTTTTCACTTCTCTCTTTCTTTCCACATATAACTCTCTCTTCCGCCTCTCAACTCCTTCCACGCCCCTATTTCTCATCCATTCATTGTATGCTTTCTTCTTTTGTGCCACAGCCTGTTTCACCTCTTCAGTCCACCACGCTGTTCCTTGCACCCCCCTCCGTCTTCTCTTCCTTCCACACACCACATCACATGCTGCACATATTTCTTCTGTAAATATCTTACACACACCTTCCACGTCTCCCATCTGCTCCCATTCATATTTGCCCAATCGTTCCTCCACTTCTCTCTTATACTCTGCCTTTTTCTCATCCTCTTGTAATCTTTCCACTCTCTTTGCAACTACTCCTTCCTCTCGTCTTTCCCTTCTTCTATTCCTCCATCTTACTTGCATCCTAATTCTTGCCACCACCAAGTATTGGTCAGAAAGTCCACTCCCCCAACCTCTATACACTCTTGGATCCTTTACACATCTTCGCATCCTTTCATCCACACACACATAATCAATCATTGCCTTCCTCTCATTCAGTTCACCACCCACCCTTCTCATCACTCGCCATGTATACCTGTGGATCATTTTATGCCTGAAGAGGGTATTGGCTATCACCAACCCCCTCCCAGCACAAATGTCCACTAACGCACTCCCATTCTCATCTACCTCAGCAGACACACCCCACTCACCAACTATTCCATCCACCTTCACATTACCAACTTTACCATTCATATCACCAATCAAAAACACTCTCTCATTCCTTCCAAACTTTTCCATGCACACTTCCACATTTGTCCAGAACTCTTCTCTCACTCTTCTAGCACGATCTTGCGTTGGCGCATACACACACACAATCGCCCACATTTGTATTCCAACTTTCAACTTTACCCACACAATCCTTGACCCAACTGATCCATACTGTCTTATGCTCTTCTTCCATATATATATATATATATATATATATATATATATATATATATATATATATATATATATATATATATATATATATATATATATATATATATATATATATTTGGCGAGGGGGGTTAACCCCTGTTAATATAATGTTTGAGATTTTATATTTTTGTGGAAGGTCTTACTAGGATCCCGATGAACTCACCTGGCTGGTTCAATTGAAGCCCATTATACACACCCACCCACACACACCCATCCACCCACCCACCCACCCACCCACACCCACACACACACGCACACACACACACACACACACACAAAGGAGGAATCTCTTCCAACGGTATAGAACGAGACGCCTATAATTATACCATCTAGTTTCGCAGGATTGATAATGAACCAGAAAGAGTTCAGTTGAGGGGAAATATACTCACGCATTGGAAGTTCGCACGTAATTGGGTAATGGAAAATTTTGGCTTAATACTGAATAGTTGGAAGTGGCTGCTTTAATCTGATGTGTAACGTCATCCAAATAATTCTCTCTCTCTCTCTCTGTTTAATTTTCCATATTTTTTCTTACTGTCTTCCAAGTGACAAGTAAAGGACCCTTGGTTACTCCTAATCCTTTATTATCCAAAACAATGGGTCTCAAGTACCGGCCCACCATTAACATTATTGAAAAAATACCTAAAACAAGTTAGTATATGATATAGCACACAGCATCAGTGCTGAGTTCGTGCAGTACTGAGTTTTCGCGACTATGGTGCATAAAACACTAGTTTCGTGGCTAGCAACCCAGCCATTCGTCACTGAGAAGGTACTTAATTTTCTCCAGCTTCGTTGTACTTAGTTGTTTTATGCGACTACATCATTCTAATTCCATATTAATTTTTTTTCATATTACAAGGTTAAGACAGAGCAATGGACAATATCGGCCTGACGAAGTAGTACAGTTATCTCAAATGCTAGTCAGTAATGTTTCCTAGGAAGCCGGAACATTCTCTTCTGTTCGCATTATGTGTAATTTATTTGTTTACCTTAAAGCATTCCTCTTTCAGTAGATGGAATACAGCATATCAAGTTTTTGAGTAGTCAGGTACGATGGTTGATAGAGTGTGGTAAGATATCCAGGCTGAATATTGGAATGAAGTACTCTTTTATATATGCACAACTTGTTCTTAGAAATAGAAGGATTGGTTCCAATAATACTTTTGTAAAAAAAAAAAAAAATGTTTTCTTGCTGCAGTGTGTGTGTGTGTGTGTGTGTGTGTGTGTGTGTGTGTGTGTGTGTGTGTGTGTGTGTGTGTGTGTTTTCATGTTTCTGGAGAAATGTTTTCCTGGAGGAAAGCGTGTTTCCTGATCATGGAGAGAAAGCTATGAAACACAGTCAGTGGTTCTTGATCATGGAGAGAAATCTATGAAACACAGTCGGTGGTTCTTGATCATGGACAGAAAGCCATGAAATACGGTCAGCTGTATTCTCACATAGTTATGAAACAAGTGCTCGTGGGGCCTTCGGATCCCTCGCACTTGCTCCTGCGGAGGGCTCTCGCGTTTATATGCTGTTCTAGTCTAACGTTGTCACTATCGGCCGTCAAGGGGACATCGAAGGACCCATGATGCTCCGTTTATGTGCTGTTCTAGTGTAACGTTGTCACTTGGATTTTTTGCAGCTAACCATTTGATCGTGTTATTTGCAGCTACGGGAATGGACAAAAAATCTTACGGAGATCCTCTGCCGGGCGCCTGGAGTGGCGTTTTTGGGTCAAAATGTGATCGTTCATTAAATATAGTAAAAGTTTTTCAATTGTGATGGGACCAAGATTTTTCACATCAGCGAATATTTTGCGATTTTTGAGCCAGTTTTGGTGCGATTTGAATGTGTACTTTCGGCTGCCCAAAACACACACACACATACACACACACACATACACACACACACACACACACACACACACACACACACACACACACACACACACACACACACACACACACACACACACACACACACACACACACACACACACACACACACACGGCTAGTGCTAGAGTATATTAGATTCTTGGTAGCTTTCTTCTAAATATCTGAGCTTCAAATATTTCATTGTTCTCTTCTGTCATCTTTACAATCATTATTTTGAACAAGCTTTCCTTTTCAGGCGCTGAGCCCCCCACCCCTCCATTTGTTTCTCACACAGTAAGTTGAAAAAGGCGCATCTGGAAAGTACAGTACACCGTCTGTACTATGGATACAATGTAGCCTGTGATGAGGGCCACTTGTCTTACGCTACATCACATGTTGAGTCGTACCTAATAAGCTGGAGTCCATGGCAATATATTTAAGTGGATTCCCCCTTACTAAAACTCATATTTTTATTACGGATACGAATAATAAATACAGTATATAAACAAGGTGACCATAACTGGTTGACCACATTTGTTGCTGCTGGTGAAAAAAGTAAAGATAATGGAAAAAGTGAGGTACCATTATATAGTGCAACTCTTTGATTTACATAGGTATAAGGTAAGCGTAAAATTATCTGATGGTGTTCTATGGCTAGTGCGCGCAATTACATCAAGGTAGCTTGCCATACCCCAAAAGGACAGGCTTACGGTACTGCTGTGAAGAGGGCTACAATTTAGAGATTACATGCAATAATATAACAACGTGCATGACTGTTTGAAAGAGTGGATATAATGAATTACTGGATACAACAAAAACTGCCGTTACAGAAACCGTAACAGGAGAGAGGCCGACCTGTGTTGTGATCAGAGCTGCATGTTTTCCACACTTCGGGAAGAGCTCATGTTGAAATGTTTTGTATAATTGGGAGTAACATCTAATAATCAGCAATTAGAATGTCGGTACATTTAACAGGTATGGAAAAATAGCCTCATGAATATCGATTACGCCAGTCTGCATGATTTTTTATGTTTCAGTGTTTACATTTGTTTCCTATTTATTTGCCACACTGATTTCAAATATGTAATTAGTTTTTCTCCAATATGTACAGGTTTTAAGTAATACCGGTATATATTTATTTTTTTCTTGTGTATAGTGAAATACATGATTTCGGAGATTAACATGGCTGTGAATATTTGGATTATTAATTTTTCAGGAAAATAGAGTAATATAAATAAATGTCGTAATATAGGTAAATATTAATCAAAAATTAAACAACTGGGGATATTTGGTTTATTAATTTGCTCTGGCAACTCTGGTACCTATAGCACACGTGTGTGCTACACGCATCTGACATTTCAGTGTCGTCTACATTTCGGTTGGTGTCGGTTGCGTTGCAAGTTTTCCATGTGAAATCAGTGTGTGGACAATCCAGACATATTCTGCTATATATGTGGTACTTATGTTGATATCATAAAGAGGCAAGATATAACAGATTTTGTTGAAACGCATACAGTATTGTGGTTACTTTGGTGTCCAACTCGTTGATCAAGACAAATCTTGGGCTCCACACAATGTATGCCGCACTTGTATTGGAGGGGTTGAGACTCTGGAAAACCGGTAAGAAAAAAGCGACGCCCTATGGAGTACCAGTGGTGTAGATAGAGGCACAACCCCACGTTGATGACTGATACTTCTGTATCATTAAGGTTGATGGGTACAGTTCACAAAGTAAAAAAGAGCATTGTATATCCCGGTATCCTCTCAGTTATACGGACTGTTGCACATAGAGTTGACCTTCCAGTTCCTCTTCCCCCGGTTGATGTTGAGAACGTTTCAGCAGAAAGTGTTGGAGAAGGTGATACTTACAGTCCTCACAAACTTGAAATACCCTGCAGTTTTTCACACAGGGAGAAGTCAATGAGTTGGTGACAGGTTTGAACCTACCTTTGGATGAAGTGGAAGTTCTTGGCTGCAGACTGAAATCGAAAAATGTTTTGGCACCAGGAACCTTATTCTCTTGGTATCGTTACAGCAAACGGGAGCTGTTGTCATTCCTTGCTGAGGATGAATCAATGGTGTTTTGCTGTTGCATTCCAGACCTGCTGAAATATTTTGGGATCGAGTTCAATCCTTCTGAGTCGAGGCTCTTCAATAACTCCTCCAAAAGGAGCTTACAAGGTGTTTTGTTGCACAGTGTGAGTAAATATGTCTCCATACCAGTAGCACATTCTGTCCAACTAAAAGAGATAGGCGTATGAAAATGTGGACAAATACGGGAAATACAACTGGTGGGTGTGTGGAGATTTCAAAATCATGGGTATGATTCTAGGTCAGCAGGCATGCTACACAAAAATGCCATGTTTCTTATGCAAATGGGACCGTAGAGCTGAAGACAAGCATTAGGTGGTCAAAACCTGGCCACAAAATAAAAATCTGTTGCGTGGATCAAAAAATATTTTGCAAGAACAACTGACTGAACTCACAAAGTACTGCCTCCACCTTTATGCATCAAACTGGGTTTGATGAAACAGTTCGTCAAAGCTACGCCTGCACTTGGACTCTGCTTGCAGTACATTTCAAAAAAGTTCCCAAACATCACTACTGAGAAAATTAAAGCAGGAATATTTGTCGGCCCTGAGATTCGTAAAATAATGACAGACCCACAGTTTGAAAAAAAAAAAAAATTATGAATGAAACTCAGAAACAGGCATGGGTGAGTTTCAAGTCTGTTCATGGGCTTTGGGGGAAACAACAAGTGTTCAAATTACAAAGCCAGAGTTGAGACCATGTTGCAGAACTTCAGAAAACTTGGGTGCAACTTGAGTGTTAAAGTGCTCTTGTCACACTCACATCTCGATTATTTCCCGGAGAAACTCGGTGACCTGAGTGAGGAGCATGGTGAAAGGTTTCACCAGGACATCAAAGAGTTGCAGCGAAGGTACAAGGGAAAGAGGAATGTAATAATGATGGACGGAATGCTGCTGGACCCTAAAGAGAGACTTGCAAGCAACTACAAGGAAGTGGAAGGAAGCTGAAGAGAAGGAAGTTTGAAAAGGCATAACACTAGCCTAAAATCATGGTATGTGCATTCAAAAATTATTTTACAAGCCTATTTGTATACATCATTCATTCCCATTTTCCACTGTACTAACCACTGTTGTAAATCGAACTATATTACACTTTCATACAAAAAGTCTGTCTGACTTATAGGGGAAACGGCAAAAAAATCATTTTTGTCAGTCATTTGTGCAAGACCTGTACGTGAAAGAGGGCAACTGAAAAGATTTTTGACATCAGCATTAAAAAACGTTTAAGAATCATCCATCAGCAGACAATCATCATTCACTTCTCAAATGCGGAGTGGTGTTATTCACAGACATACCGTGTGCCAGTCCTGATTTACGCTCTTCCATGATCATTAAACAGTGGACATAAACACACAACTTTAGTACCTCTACCACATTATTTTATTCATATTTTCCAGCACCTTCATTCGGATTTCCACTGTACCTCCATGAAATGTGGGCAACCATTTTTGGAAAACTTTTACGTTAATATAACCGAGATTAGAACAACTATCACACACGTAAGAATAGTAATTTGTTACTACAATAACAAGGAAAATCTAATGCTGACTATCTCTTATGTTACACATAAATAAGAAAGTTGCATCGTTAATGCAGATTCATTGTAACGAATAGTGGATAATGCATAGTTGCTGTAAAGATGGAGGAATTCATCACTGCAGGCTTAATACTAGGATTAAACTACCGGTAACCACAGTAAGCAGGGTTCACTACATAGTTCAGACCAATAACATCATTGTAGAACAAGCCACTGCACAGAGCACTGGAGAAAAACATCACTGCATAGAACTAAATAATTGAGGGGTGTAAAACTCAAACTCTCCCTTGGGTGAAAGTATTGCTCAGCTAGCTGTTTATGCGTCAAGAAAGAAAAGTAACTGGAGAGACAGGTGGGCAAATGAGGAAGTTCGGGAACGTTGTGGTACTGTGTATGTGCTACTAAAAGTTGGAAATACTTTGCCATGGCTTGGTCATGTGGACTGAATGGATGCTAAGAGATTCATTACGAGAGTGTTCGAACGGCCCTGCTCATGTGGTTGTTTTACAGGGTCCTCGTACTTTACATCTGTTTGTGTGACGAGAAGTGATGAAATATTGAGCGTGTAGTCGACCACAGACCGGCGACTCCCAGTTAATTTGGCATGCTTTATGGTCTTGTATCTATACATGTGCAAGACTATTTTGACTTCGAGTCGGTGTCTTTGGTACGAAACGTGTTTTCTGTGTAATCTATAATATAATGATCCGATTTCTGTATGTTTGTTTATTACTGTAAGACAGAAAAACGGCGCAACGTAACACAACATGAAGAATAAACCAGTTTCGAGTTCAGTCAAGCCATTGATTCCCAAGTTATGACTCATTTCCGGCCTTTTGCTTCAAATTTAGTATTTTCCTTAAGTAGAGGGGATGGTTTCGTTCATGGTCTGGCACTGAAATTACCAGCATGACAAGAGTGAAGAGTGACTTTTTTTTTTTTTAGTCTCTCCCTCTTTTTACTCCAAAATTTTTATACTATAGTGCTGTAGTAAAATTCAGTATAATAGCAAACAGTTATCCTGCCTCTTTCTCTCACTGTATATATATATATAT
Organism: Coenobita brevimanus; assembly: GCF_032717465.1. Lineage (NCBI taxonomy): Eukaryota > Metazoa > Arthropoda > Malacostraca > Decapoda > Coenobitidae > Coenobita > Coenobita brevimanus. The sequence continues at coordinate 15,306,938 of NC_137046.1, forward strand.
ATATATATATTCTTATGTGTCCGACTCTGTGCAAAGGCTTCAGGGCCTATATCTCGGGGGCAGTGGCCTATCCCAAGGCCCAGTAGTCCTCCTACACCTCCACATGTCACCACTTCGGCGCTAACACCCACCGTCCATATTGAATACATGTTAGGGCTGTCTCATACAGGACTGGTGTATTGGTATTAGCGGGGGTATTTTTACGACATGTCGGCGGGTCATCTGGTAGATCAGGAAAGTCTGCTTTTTTAATGAAATTCAAATCCTTAAACTGTTCCCTGCCCCAGCCGGGATTCGAACCTGGGTCCATCAGGACTGCAGGCCGCCTCTCTACCGATTCAGCCACCGCCTCCCCCATATATATATATAAATATATGTATCTATCTATCTAAATCTATCAATCTATATATATATATATATTATATATATATCTATATCTATATATATATATATACCTTTTTATCTATCTATCTTCTCAACGGGTGTCTGAGCAGGAAAAAGTTTGGGAAAATTCCTCGCTCCGTCTTGCTCATTGCATGAATATCTCACATTCCTGTTACGTTCCGAATGAAAATAGGAATTGACTTGATATCGAGCGAAGCCAAATGCGGCCTTTAAGCATCTTTTAGATTCATTTGCCTCCATATGGGATATTGTTCAAGCTTGATTCCACAAGCACTCTCTTACCTATTTCCTCGTCCGATGGAATTTATTTTCTATAGTGATTTTATTGTTATTTATTGCTTATATTCTTGTAGGGTTATTTTGTGATAAAAATCAGTATGCCTTGTGGCGATATCCTGATAAAATGAGTTAATTGCTTTGCTTGGGGCCACGACAACAACAACAACGACGACTACAACAACAATGTATTATGTGAGGGTAGAGGATACAGCAGCAGCAAATCCAAAGTTGCGTAGAAGAAGTTGATAGTTATTAGGCCTAAACCTTTGGACCTATTTTCCACCTGTCAAAAAACATCGTCGTACTTCATAACTGCCACATGATATTTTTCCTCCACTTACTGTATAATGCATTGTGTAACTTGCAATACTTTGGTGATAGAAACTCCGTGTACAAACAGCTAGATAAGGAGTTTATTACAAGCTCACAGTAAAACAGTCTGCCCGTTTAGGCTGTCTGCTAAGAACTGATGCAATAACGCCGTCTTCAGGCGTGGGAAAGGGTGCTGACCTAGCAAGATTAGTGGGGGCATGTATGCATTGGGGGGTGACATATATACATCGGGGGTAGACATATTGTGGAGGGGGTACACTACTCCCCCGGGTAGCTGAGATGGTGTCTCCTGACACCAGGAGTTAAATGGTGGGTGATTATAGTAGTAAGGCAGGACCGGGGAGGTTTGTACAAGGGATAAGTATGAGACAGGGGCAGTAGGGGAGACATGGCCATGTTGAGGTGAGGGAATGAGAAGGATATATACAGATAAGACATACAAGGATTAATAGGTACAAATCCAGTAAGGGTCGAAGATATATATAAACATAATGGGAATTACACAATAATAGGTTGATACATGATAAACAAGAAGTAGATATGAGAGTTCTATTTTTGTTCTTCCTTCATTTTCTTTTTTTTTTTTTGTATTTTCTGTAGGATACACTGTCACTCAGTAATGTATGAAAGAAATACCATCATTTACTAGTAGGCAGAGTGCTGTTCACAGTTTGGTGAATGGTTAGATGGCAATGGTAGTCACTGAATGTGAGGGCACTAAGTATGGGGAGTTTCTACGTCGTGTGTAGGGCGTACTATGCCTGTAGCGACTCTGATTTCCTGGAGTCGACGTTCCATTTTTCTGACACAACAATGCACTGCACAGATGAGGAGTAGAAAACCTATGAAAGCGATAACCACAGGGGGAAACACAACTGTTGGATGAACCCATGAACGGCTGAAGGCCAGAGAAAATTGATCCATAATGAAATCACTTTCATTGAGGAAGGTGAGCATGCGCAAGTGAGGGGGGGTGATGGTAATGTTGGCGGATGGTAGGGTTGAAGGCATGTCGATTGGTTGAAAGATGTCATAGGAGTGTTTACGAACAGCTTGGTGATAGCGAGTGGTGTAAGTGATGACGGACTCTGATTTGACGGTACAATAGTCAGGTGCTTTGTAGAGACCACTAGCGGGGACGGAGCGAACGGAAGAACCAGGACACATGATTGTGACAGAGATGGGAACAGCAAAGAAGAAGTACTGGACATGGTTGAGGTGAGCATGGTGGACCGGGAGGTCAGGAGCTGGGACAAAAGAACAGGCCGAGTAGATGGAATGGTTGCGAACTAAAGCAGACTCACAGGGTGTCGCACTGCTAGGGAAGATTGCGAAAAGGTGGGCAGCACAGAGACGAGAGGTCGGAGTAAGGGAGGAACATTGCTGGAGGGCTGTGGAAGAAAGGAAGGCAACGGAAAGATGATAATGGGAGAGGAGGAAATATTCTGAAGGAACAGATACCTGTAGCAAGGAGTTGTTGAGGCGGAAAGGGAAGGGAAGGATGTGGAAAAGGTTAAAGGTTATGGCAGAACGGAGAGGAATATGGACGACGACGTATGTAGTGAGATGAGTGGCTTGGAGAACAGGATAATAATATTCAAGGGAAGAGTAAGGGAGGGCTGGGGAGAGACCGAAGGTGGAGTGAGCCCATTCCAGGACAGAACGGAGAGCTGAGACAGGTACTAAGTTGGCAGTGACACGTCCATTGATAGCATCGACCACGATACGAACCAAGGTAGAGACTTGAGACAGGAAAGAGTCAACGGCCAGTTGGAGATTATCCATGTTGAGTTTGAGGTAGAAAAACTGAGAGATAACGTTGAGATTTGAAAGGTGGCGTTGTAAGATATCGGTGAAATTGTTTAGAGTGGACGTGACTTCATTGAGTTGGGTTGTGAGCTTCTGTAACATAGCGTGTTGGATTTTAATGACTCGGCGTTGTGATTCTAGGGCTGAAGCTAAATGAGTGAGATCAGATTTGAAGCCAGAAATGTCACGGGCTGTAGCAACGCCAAACAAGCCACTCAGAATCTCACCGCCGAAGTCGAAGAGACCTCGTTTCACACAAGAACGACCCACGGGTGTCGGAATGGAAAATGTGTCATTGAGCTCAGTGAATCTGTTACTTATGTATTGCAATTGCCAGTAGAGTGGGAGGAAAAGGTTATAGAGATACTCATTCTGGTTGTGTGTCCCCATGAGGGCCGTGAGATGGTTCCTGATGCCGTGGAGCTGGTGCGCGTAGGCAGGTAGGGCAATGGCTATGTTGGCCAGGGGCGCAAGATCGTAGCGCAAAGAGGCGATGTCGTCGATAAGCATTACCTCGCCTCCCGAGCCGACCAAGGCCCCGGGACGGACTTCACCATCGTCCTGACCTGACCCAGACCCCAGGAGGGTTAGCACTGCCAGCAGGGAGATCGCTAACATCGTACCTAGAAAATCAGGGTAGAGTTAATGGGGGAGGTCGTGAAGAGGTTGATGGGCAGAGGGCAGTTTGGACCGAAATTGATTGGTTGATGAATGCGCAGGTGGAGATGGAGATGAAGGACAATGAGGGATAGGTGGAGACAAAGTAGACTGAGGGATGGGAGGAGGGGAAGAGGGAGCAGGAGGTTGTGGAAGTGACTCTTCCAACACGAGGCCACGGGGTGCTCACTTTAAGTCATCGACGTGGACCCATCTGGTGTCCTTAGTGGACAGGTCCTTGAGGTGAAATTTGTTGCCTTGTTGAGTGAGGACTCGGTGGGGCCCTGTAAAATTGTCATCCAACTTGGAGGAACGCGTATGGGAATGAGCAAAGACAAGATCGCCTACATTGATAGTGATAGGAGAGGCGGACTTATGTTGGCGCTGCAGCATGTCCTCCTGAGAGGAAGCCAAAGTGGATTGGACATACTGGTGGATTGTCTGGAAGTTGGCCAATTTTAGTTTAACATAATCATCCATGTTGTAGATGGGTTCTGGCTTTGAGGATAAGAGAGAGTATGGGAGGTCCTTGTCAAAACCAAAGAGGACGAAGAAGGGAGATTCAGCAATGGATGCATTGATGGAGCTATTGATGGAAGATGCCACTTGGGGAATCCAGTCATCCCAGGACGAACTATGGGAACCTAGATGTCTGAGGCACTCTAAGATTTTTCAGTTGTGGTGTTCTACAAGGCCATTGGAAGCCGGATGGTTAGGCACGACATTGCACTTACTGATATGAAAGTGGCGACAGATCTCATCGAGAAGGCTATTGTTGAATTCTGTACCGTCGTCAGTAAGAATGGTATGAGGGGTACTGAACGGGCAAATTACGTGATCTACAAGGGCACGTGCAACGCTCTTCGCGGTCTTGTCGGAGAGGGGTACGAGGACACAGTAGCGGGAGAAGTGGTCGACCGCTACGAACAAGGACTCAGCGCCAGATTCTGTGAGAGGTAGTTTTAAGAGATCGATTGAGACGGTTTCCCATGGTTGTGATGGGATTGGGTATTGTAAGACAGGTGCTGGTAAGCCGGTTGATCCTTTGTGGCGGTGGCAGGAGAGGCAAGAGTCACAGTGGGCATTGATATCGCGGCGCATGGTTGGCCAATAGTATTTGAGACGTGCTTGGCGCAAGCATCGGTCTTTACCTGGATGGGAAGCTTGAGGAGTATTATGAACAATATGAAGAACCTTTGGTATCAGGGCAGTGGGGACAACAAGTTGGCGTACATCGCGATTGGGCTTACCTTTGCCTGTTAACAGTGTTTTCCTGTACAAGAGATCATCATCTAGCATGAACTCATCTAGTGATACTGGCAGAGTAGGTAAGGTCGAGGCATCGCCAGATTCTAGGAAATAAATGACTTTGGACCACATGGGGTCTTGGCGTTGAAAGTTTCGAACAACCTCTGACGTTAGTGTAGTATTTTCAGTTACTTCAGGCTGCAGTGATGTTATAGCTGCTGCTACGTGACGTGAGAGTGCGTCTGCGACTACATTCAACTTGCCTGGTACATATTGAAAAGTGGGATTAAAGTCCTGGATGATGACAGACCATCTAGCTAACCTACCTGTTAGGTTGCGATTTTTTAACAAATCACATAGTGGAAGGTGGTCTGTTTGGATATGCACTGGATAACCATAGACTATATCTCTGAAATGTTTCAAGGACCAGATTACCGCTAGCGCTTTGAGATCTGTGACACTGTAGTTACGTTCAGCGGTTGTAAGGGTGCGACTAGCATACGCTATTACACGCTTCCTTGATGCTTCATCGAGTTGCATCAAAACAGCACCAAGTCCAGTGCCTGAGGCATCTGTGCAGAGAAGGAAGGGTGTGGTATAATCAGGGAACGCTAGAATAGGGGCATTTACAAGAGCTGTCTTTAGCTTTTGGAAAGCCTGTGACTGGTCGTTAGTCCAAACAAAGGGCACATTCTGCTTGAGTAAGTGGGTCAGAGGAGCGGCGATCTGCGCATAATTCCGGATGTAACGACGATAATAGCCACTGAGGCCCAGGAAACTTCGTACAGCGTCGGTAGTGGTAGGTTCTGGGAAGTTAATGATCGCCTTAGTTTTATCCTCATTAGTATGAATGCCTTGTGCATCTACGACATGGCCTAGGAATTTGATTTTCTTTCGCAGGAAGTCACATTTACTGAGATTGATTTTCAGGCCTGCGAGCTGGAGGCGTTCAAAGACTTGCTGGAGTTTGGTAAAATGATCAGGGATGGATTTACTCACAACAATAATATCATCTAGGTAAGCAAAAAGAGAGTGTCCCATCATACCACTGAAGACTGAATGGATAAGTTGCATGAACACGGAAGGAGCATTTCTCAGACCAAAAGGGAGTCTCTTAAACTGAAAATGTCCGGAAGGGGTTCTAAAGGCTGTAACTGGGCGAGAGGACTCTTCCATTTCGACCTGCCAGTACCCGCTGAGGAGGTCTAAAGATGAGAAGACTACGTTATTTTCACCAAGGGATTCTAGCAAATCAGTGAGGACGGGTAACGGGAAACGGTCTGGAACAGTGACAGAATTGACCTTACGATAGTCGACAACTGGTCTAAAGTTGCCGTCCTTCTTTGGTACTAAGAAAAGTGGGCTATTCCATGGACTGACGGAGGGTTCAATAATGTCCTGGTCTAACATGTTCTGTACCATTTGATCTGTTTGCTTTCTCTGGCTGTGAGGCAATCGATACGCTGGTATGTAAATCGGCTGAGTTCCTGGGAGTAGTTCAATCGTATGTTTGACAAGGTCTGTTCTACCCATCGGTTCACCGGGTAAGGCAACCACGTTTCTGTACGAGGTCAGAAGGTCGAGGAGTTGAGGCGTATTTTCTGGGAAATCTGTGCAAGTGAGATGTGAGAGCATATCGGGTGAATGCGTCGGTGCAGATCCCGTAGAGTTAATAGTACATACACCGATTGGCGTATCATCAGTCTGAATAGTAGGAATTGAGGAATCCTGGCACACCTTTACGGCCACTGGGTATACTAGGAAGTCTCCAATCTTTACACCACTTTTAAGTTTTAGTGGAGCATTTGTGACACTGAGCAAGTACAGGTAGCATAAACTGTCCTCTAAGACTGTACACCACGCTGACTCATAAGTCAAGCCATTCACACAACGCGTCTCAGGTAGGGTTAGTACATCCACTCCTTCTTTCGCACCGGCAACACAAACAGAGACTTTGGTGAACTCATGCGGTAACAAAATTGTGCACGTATTCGTTACTGCACGTTTCATCTCTGCGTGTTGAAGATCATTCAGACTGTGTGAGGTAGGTAACTGAGACATGTCTGAGTCAGCGATAGTGTTGTCGGGAGAGGATGTAAGAGCCATGTTCGAAGGCTGAGATGATGTATCAGGAGACATTGAGGAATTTATGTCCTTGCTCGCAGTCAGTAAAGGAATGATCTCTTTATTCTCAGATGATGATAGTGGTGGTTTGGGCTAGGTTGGACTTTTTGGTAGTGATAGGGACAGAGGTAATTGAAGGACTGATTTGATCGTAAGAACAGGACGGGGACATTCCATAGTGGAAACCGGGAATCCAGAAATGTCTATACTACCACAAGCAGGTAATAATGCAATGGAATGTTGTGCCATGGTGGAGAAACCAATAAGGGCATCTGCGGGATACTGCAAGTCATTAGTGACATGAAATTCAAAGGGGATAGGGGGCAAATCTCTGTAGAGTTTGACTTCAAGGGTGACTCTTCCCTTAACCTTAAACTCTGAGCCGTTAACACCACATAGGCGAATGTCTGGTGGTCCTAGGAAACTGACGTGGTTGTGATGTCGATGAATAATTTGTAAGGAATTTTCGGAGATGAGATTTACTATAGATCCTGTGTCCAAGAAGAATGACGTTGGTATGTCATGACTGCTTCCGAGAATGACTAAACCCGAGGATGTTATGGGACCTACATGGCGGATGTGGAGTTGGGTTTCTGGTTCTATGTGATATTGGGCCGATATGGGTGCGGCGCTTCCCCCGACTGTGGGCGGTTGAGGTAACGACATTCCTCAGTGGTGTGAGTCATGCTTGATTTGTGGTATTTGCAGTGTGGACGACATGAGCGGGAAGGCGTACCTTGTCTGGTTTGGGAGTGAGGACGTCTGTATGTACGGTCGCAACTGGATGCTCGATGTCCAGGATGACCACAGTACCAGCAAAGAATCAAAGATTGTCTGTTTCGTCGGACGCTAGATTGATCACGACCTGCGGTAGGAGAGCGATGTGTGGCAGGTCTGCCGCGTGTGGTGGGACGGGAGCGAGATTGGTCTGGGGTAGTGGAGGTGTGACAGACTGAGGAGGCCAAGGGTTGGGTGGTGCCCCTCACGCGTGTAGTTCGAACCTGTTCTTTCATGAATGGCTTTAGTGACCTGAATAATTTTATCTCCTGGATTGAAACCGATTTCCAAGGCTAGCTCTCGCTGTTTAGGAGTAAGCCAGTGAAGGAATCTGAGGTAACCAATTAAGTCAGCAAAGTTGGTGAGTGAAAGCATTGGAACGCCATTCTTGTCTTCTAACCATTTCGTGCCTACCAGTAATTGGAGCATCTTGCTACTAGTTGCTTTCATGGCCGCGGCAGCTTCGCGGAGCTTGGCATATTGCGCTGGGACGCGCAAGTCCTCATCTAGTTGGTTTAGGAGATTAATGAATCCCATGAGAGACTCGGTATTTGAATGCTGGCAACAAAGGCTGATGAGTTCCGTACGAAAATCAGCAAAGGTACGAATGCTATCGAAATGTCCTGCATGGATCGCGGAGCCGATGTCTGATTTACCGTGGTGCAAGCGACCAAGGAGGTAGGCTACTTTGAGCGATTCCTCGGTAATTTGTCTATTGTTTATTTCTGTTTTGACCTCTCTGAGGAAATCATAGACAGACCAAGTTGGGTCCTGGCCGGTAAATTTGGGACGATTGGCATCGTCGAGATAGATAGACTGTGGAGGGTTGGCCATGGGGTGGAAGTGTAGAAGTGGCGGCAGGAAAGGTGTGGGAGAGAGAGAAGGTAGTGGCAGTTAAGGGCGAGCAAGACGGGGTATGAAGGGAGGCAGAAGAGGGAACGACAGGGGAAGGAGTAGAGGAAGAAGAAGGGAGTGTAGAGGCAGGAGTAGAGGAGGAGGTATCTGGATTTACGAGGATAGGACGGGTAGTAAGTGATTCTGCGGGAAGTGAAACGGGAGTCTCAGGTACAGGGCGGTGGTACTCTTTGCCACTTTGTAAATGAGTGATTGTGTTAGAGGCGGCAGACGGGGTATGAGCAGGTGATGTTTCCGGGTCGAGAGGGCTGGTGGGAAGCGGTTGACGTGGAAAGTATGACATTTAATGCGGCAATGGAAGATGAAAGGATGAAGATGGATATGTAGGTGGAAATGTATAAATAACAATGAGAAAACGGAATACACGAGGTGTGAAAATGAATGAAGGTGCGGGCATGGATGGTTTAAATAAAATGCAAAGGATGAGATGGAGAATAAATAACGTAGGTGAAGGTGAAAACGGGGTAATGGAAATGAGATGGAATATTTACCATAACCAATCTGTAGAGAAAATTGAGGATAATCTCTATAGAAAGGAAAGATATACTATAGTTACACAGTAGAAACGGGAGTGTCGAGATGTATGACGTGCAGGGTGGCTGGGCGTAGCTGGGCTGGGGCGGGGCGGGGTGGGGCGGCGGTGGAGAGACAGCTGGGCGGAGAGGAGAACAGACGCCGCGATGAATCACTGGCAGGGAGTGGGGGTCTTAGGAGGCTCCATAATGCAGACCAGATGCGGGCGACGGTGGAGGCCGGTGGTGGGTGGGGAGGGCAGATGTCGGCGCAAGGCAGGTGTAGAGCTGGTGAGTTGCAAATGCAGGGAATGGTGGTGGGCAGGCAGCGGGCAGACAGTGATAAGTGGGACCGTGGGGGCAGAAGCTATGATGAGTCCGGAACAGGTGCTGGGAACAGGTGCAACAGGTGCGGAGGTCGGCGACGGTGACACGTGCGGTCAGGAACAAGGCGTATGAGTGCGGTTGTTTGAGAGGTGAGCACTGGTGAGAAAAATGGTACACTCAAAAAGCACAGCCAAGGTATAGAGGCACGGAGGAGGGGCGAGGCTGGCAGATGCGAGTCGTCGTGTATCTTGTTGTATCACTAAAAATCCAAGGAGGCGGTCAGAATGTGATGGTTCGAAACACCGCTGCTACCAAATGTAACTTGCAATACTTTGGTGATAGAAACTCCGTGTGCAAACAGCTAGATAAGGAGTTTATTACAAGCTCACAGTAAAATAGTCTGCCCGGCTAGGCTGTCTGCTAAGAACTGATGCAATAACGCCGTCTTCAGGCATGGGAAAGGGTGCTGACCTAGCAAGATTAGTGGGGGCATGTATGCATTGGGGGGGGACATATATACATCGGGGGTAGACATATTGTGGAGGGGGTACAATTGTTTCTGGTTACTGGAATAATAAGAAAGTGATGCAGTGATTATGAAATGATCATAAACGTTGGTCGATGGTACAGTGATCCATACTCAAACGTATGCATGTGAAACCCGCACTCAGTTCGAAGGACAAAAGAAAAGTGTGACAAAAGTACAAATGAGTTATTTGAATGAAGTACGTGAGGTTACATGAAGAGGCAGACAGACAAATGAGGGAGTTAGGGAGCTTTGTGAGGTTGATGTGGATGTGCTGACAAGCGATGGAAGAAGTTAAGAACTTAACCCATCACGTCCCGAGCTATTTCGCACCTCCGACGCCCCCCAATCCTGAGGTATTTTTGAAAAAAATTTTTTTGGCTAAAACCTCCGCTTTGGTGAGAAACATCGAAATTTCATAGAGAAATCGCTCACCTGAGGTTTAAAATACTCGATTCAGGTAGCAGTACCTCCTTACCTGACTGGGTTTTCTAACAGGCTGGTACCAAAGAAAATGAGTTCTATGAGAGGGTAACGATTTCACACCACTCATAAATGGTATTTATTTATTTACTTGGTACGAATTCATATGTAGTACGAGAGTATATTGGTTTTCAAACAATAATATAGGCATTATAAGCATTGTTTCACTCACTAACTCATCACCATACCTGACCTTCTTTTGCCACATTACCTGATCATCATTTCTGACTGTTTCTTCCTCTAATGTTATGTAAGCTTTGTCCTCCTCATTGTCATCAATTGGGGAATCACTCTGGCCCTGAAAGTCTTTACTGGCCAGGTCACTGGTAACAGGTGAATTGCCGAGACAATGGCGTGCGGGGGGGGGGAGGTTATGCGGTGTAAGGAATTATCCCTGCTTGGCATCTTGCAGAGGAATAGAGGAAGGTGTCCTGTGTATACATACGAAAAATCATGCGCGAAAATTGAAAATTTTGCAAATTAGGGACCTTGCAATTGCACGACATACCAGTACGTCGTCGGGACTGGCAAATGCAAAATGTTGCAACGTACCCATATGTCGACGGGACGTCTTGGGTTAAGAATAAAGACTAGAGTTGGCTTATAACTTACTGTTGCATGAAAAAGAAAGATGACTGCTTGGTTCTGTCTTGCAGTGGTAAGTAAATGTAGCCATTTTATCGGAATGGGTGAGGCATTATACTTTGCCAACTAAAAATCATCTAACAACTACTCTCATCTTAGATGGTCGCTTAAAGTGAGGGATGAACTCAAAGATACGGTGCTATTTACGAAAAAAAAAAAAAAAAGGGGGGGGAGGGGGTTAGGGCCGTAATATTGTTTTATTCTGTTGTCGATATAAGGAAAATTTTTTGCAAAATGAAAAACGGACTAGTGTTAGACCGACAAACAGACAGACAGACAGACAGGTGTAGGAATATAGTACTTACTGAGGTTAAAACTGTCAGTTGTGGAAGGCATGTGATAAGATTTCATGAAGAAATAGCGTAAAAGTTAATATACTGTACAGTACATTTATCATGTGCACATACAATCAAAATGGAATTTTTCCTCACGTGATCGATGGTTTAACAATGACCATTGCTGTTGTTATTGTTTTCTTCCTCAGGCAAATAGTTTTGAACGACAGTTTATCTTACATGTTGTATAAACTTCATACTTTACAAGGTGTTGAGAGTAATAAAAGGCATGCACATGAAGAAAAGTGACCGAAGAGCTCATTCATTAGGCTCTTCCCAAGTTTCAGAACTTCTATCTATCTATCTATCTATTGCCAGACGCCTCAATCCTCTGAGAACTTAAAGACGGGAAATTAAAGATGCTTTCTGGAGTATGCATGCAGTCAGATTAGTAGGGAATGACCTAAGGTGGAGCTGTTTTTACTATTCTTCCAGAATACGTTACTAATATTTTATCCTTACTGCCACCAGGCGATTTTATTCGTTTTTTTTTTTTAGAGAGAGAGAGAGAACCATTGGTGAGGAAACAATAAATGAAGGATTTATTTAATATCTCTGCAATGAACTAAGATGAATATAATCGTCTGAACTCGCCAGAATATAAGTGCGTTATCGGGCAAAAGGGGATAAGTGACTGCTACTGCAACTGTTAACGTGTATGTTACAGAAACAAGTTAAACTAAGACCGGGCCGCACCGTTGCCTTCCCCGCCCGGATAAAAACACCTTTACGGCCGGTAAAGAGGACCATAAATTTCCAGCAGCCATTGAGGGAAATTTTCAAGTGAGTGTTTAAAGACAAGACCCGGCTACCTGGACTACGTGCTTGACAGAGTAAATGTCTTGGTTAACTCGACACCCGCTTTACATAGCACCTCGCTTGTTTCACCTTATGGCGTCTCATTTTTTCCACCTCACACGTCATCTCTCGTGTTGCACTTTCATGGCACCTTACTTGTTCCAACTTACCACCTTTTATGCAACCTCACTTGTTCCATCTCCTTCCTTGCATATCTCACTCTTTCCTCTTTACGCGGTACGACTTCCGTTCTTGCATATCAAACATGTTTTCTCCAGGTTCTGCATCATTCCATTCGCCATTCGTCACCTCCCTTTTTGCACAGCTGTTTGCATAATCCTGACGAACGGTCAGTTAATAGCTGGCTCTTTTACTAAAGTCGCTTGCTAAGAAACTAAAGCATCCTGTGCGATATCATACATAATAAAGTGTAGGGATCTGTGGCTCAGTTACAGCAGTCCAAGCCATAATGCACAGATACTCACAGTGGACCGACGGGTTAAAGATGGTGATATATGCACGAGCATGGCGAAAGTTGCGACACCTCTATATATTAAAGGTTCTTGACTTTCAGCTTCACAGTGTGTTAGACCCACACTCTCCTTCCTCGTCAAAAAGCGTGGCTTCCTTAATGAAGTTATATTTATGTATTCCGTAAGCAGCCCAACTAAACAAATCAGTATTCTTATGGGGGTAAAATTTTATAAAAACTATAGATATATTACAATCAGGGGTTGAAGTAAAGGGGTGGGATGAGAGGAATTAGAGAGAGAGAAAAAAAGTGTTACTTAACGATGCATTTTTTATCCCTCCTTAACGCCGATCAAACACATTTCAGTCTTGTCATTTCAAGTGTACTGTAGGGTAGGATTATTCATGTTTACCTGTTATCATAAAATGAACTTAATATACTTCATTTATTGCCAGACACACAGCCCCCAGAGTTCATTCCTGGTGGCTATGACAAAAACACCTTGAGGCACCTCTATCGCCTCCATCATCATTTTTCTTCATTATATCTCGTAAGCCTGAGCATCATTTCCTCACATGCTCCTCCACATTACACATCCTCTTCTTTCTTGGTTTTCGTCTCCTCATGCTTACCATCATTAATCTCTATCTTCGTTCTTGGTGTTCCTCTCGTGATTTTATTAGCAATATTATCCTTCCTCTTCTTTTTTAGTATTAGTCTCATCATTTTATTCATTATTATTTCTCTTCATGTTTGGTACTCCTCCTAGGATTCTGTTAACAACATAACTAATTCTCTTCGTTCATGGTATCCGTCTCGTCATTGAATCATCAACATTATCTTTTCTTTGTTCCTGGTATTCCCATTCTTATCCTCCTTCCACTGACTAATTACTAAGGCAATGCATAGTATAAAAGGTCGCGCCGAGAACGTGAACTAAGGGTCCCCAACCTCCCATGAATATAAATGGAGTGGGCTGTACCAAATAGTCGGTGCAAGAGACGAGAATTTGGATGTTTCGCACCCTTTTGAATGACGAGTGATTTCCATATTTCCGTCATTGTTCTGCAGTGTTATTGTGATTGTTCCTGGAAACTACTGCTTGAAGGCCAGAATACTTAGATAATTATTAGCGAATGGTGTGAACGAATTTTAACTGGAAATGGGAACATGGTAACAGTGAACGGATGGGTGGTAGAATGTTAATGGGTTACGCTGAGGTACCGGAAGATGGAGAAAATATATTAGCCAGTTGCTGGATGTGATGAATGAAAGGACTTTCCTTATCAGAAGTAGTGATGGAATGACCAGAGGAAGAAGTCCGAGTGAAATAAGAAAGCAGCAACAGCAGCAGCAGCAGCAGCAGGAGAGAGAGAGAGAAAGAGAGAGAGAGAGAGAGAGAGAGAGAGAGAGAGAGAGAGGCAGAATGGCACATTGTGGAGAATAAATAATGCCAAAAAGAGTTAGTGAGTCTGTGAGATGAACAGAGTGAACCCGTCTTAACTTCACTCAGTTTAGAAGTGCTGTATGTGGTGAGCACCTTCTAACACCAGCTCAGTATTTAAATGATATGCTCCTCTCATAGGAGAATAAAGCTCCCATAAAAGGTCGGCAAGTGAAAGAGGTTAAAAAATGCACAGAATTGGTGTACCACACCTGTTCTTTAAAATACTTTTCTCAAGCAACGTAATGTCACCTTCCCGAGACAGATCATGAGAAAAGGAGGCAAGATGAATTTGAATAGATTATGATGGACTGATGTTTGATTAGTTGTGGATAAAAGTATAAGTAAAGGGAAAGACTGTGTCAAGTTGGGAGACTGGAAGATTGAATTCCTTAGGCATTTTATATAAAGGAGATCCGTTTGCCAAAAGCACATTATAAAAACAAAATAGAAGACAAGCATACTAAAAACAGAAACTGTTCTTGTGGTGACTTGTGATGACTGAGGTGAGAGGTGGGTGGTAAAGTATGGAGTTGTCAGCCTCTAAGTTGATATGGCAGATGCACAGTCCTGAGGAAGAGTGATAATTTTCAGTTCTTCATCACTCAGTTGCTTTCATTGTTGGTGCCTTTCAAAAGCTGTGATTCACAACAGGATGATTTAGAGATATCTTTCCTTTCATAACCCTCTTTCTGATTGCCTTTGTGTTCTGTCAGCTTTCTACATCTCTCTCAGATTTCTGTGAAACACTTTAGCTTAGCCAAGGATTATCAAAGGATTATGCCAGAGTCTGGCTCAAATCTTTTCCTGTTTCACCCCTTTTAATCTTTTTGTAATTTCACTCATTTTCTTTCTCGTCATCCTGTAGCTGTCGTTGTAGTTAGCAAGCGTTTTTCCTAGAATTATCAATAATGGAATTACTTAGTGTTCTTTCCATTCACCTAGTCTTTTTCTCTTGCGTTTTTCAATGATCTTCAGGACATGCTGAGTGACAGGAAACTTCCACCATGAAGGATATGTGTAAGTTGACGTACGGAAGGGAGAGTTTTCCTACTCAGGATATCAGTACAGGACACAGTTTTTGAGAAAAAGCGCAACAAAATTATGCAACCCCGGTGCACAGCAGGCAATACACCAGGCCCGCCTGGCCCTTAGGGTTCAAACTATGCCTAAAATCTGGCTTCGGCAGAAGTGTACCACAGTGCAAATTTTCTTGTTCGAAAGTATAAATTATAACCTCGATAATCTATTTTACCATTAACTCCTGGGTCACCTTTCTTGGGGTAGGTGGCTTTCTGAGGTTCCACCCTGCTTAAAACCTGATGTAGTCTAACTACGTACACAATATCGGGTTCCTAGGTTAAGAGGGAAAAAATGGTGTTCCGCCATCCACGGAGAGAACTCTTCTCCCGTTGGGGATGGGGCAGTCCAGTCCTGTCTAATATCTTTGCCTTCCTGTGAATAAAATGTGATTTTCTGAAGTATAAAATTGACTTTGCATGCCAACTTTTATTGGTATCCCAGAGGTCAGGTTTTGTGGGTCCCACCCTTTCTAAAACATTCTCTTGGTGGAGCTCGGCACTATGTATGTTTTTATTTTTATTTATTTGTTATTATTTTTTTCAGGGAATTGACTGGTTTTGTAAACTGGCGTTAATCAGTACCCCCATGGGCCGCCCCTCTTCTGGAGGGTGGCTCTTTAGGTCCTACCCTACCTATAGCTAGCTTTTGGTGGAAGCCTACAGCTATGTATTTTTTCCTGTTTTTTTTCTGGACACTTCCGGTTGGTAGAAAATGCTTTCTGCCAGAATCACTTCCTCCTGCTTCTCACTTTAGAAAAGCTGCATGTCCTTGCGGACGCTGTGGAGTGAGAAAAACAGGAAGGGTGCCATCAGCTCGGTGTACTTATTTGTATTTAGGCCGTTGAGGATAGAAAGTATGTCTGTTGAAGAATTTTTAATAACGGACATGATAAAGTTAAAGGCTTGAGGAGGAACATAGCCGAAATCATTCAGAGTAGAATTAAAGGAGAAAAGCTAGCTCCTGTGTTTAGGTTTCTCAGAAGATGAAAACTACAAAGTACTCTTAGTTGTAGAGGGGGAAAAATGAACAATAACAGTTACTACAGAGATTTCTACTGGCAAGGTGCCTAAAGGGTGGGAAGGATTTGACTTGGAAAATTTAGAATATCTGGATTTTTTTTTTCTTATTAAGCAGAACAGATATAGTGCAGATTACAGAAGAAACAAAGTGTGTACGATTCAGACTTACGTTCCTGCAGGTCCTTTTGTAAACGACCTAACTTGACGGCACTAGATCTAGTGTGATAACAGCAATATTCTCCAGGCATTAGAGAGAGTGCAAGAAAGAGGAATCAGTGCTTCATGCCCAAGAGGATAACCTCCTCATTACCAAGCATACTCAGAAGTCTTGTTGTTAAGGAAATAACAATCACACCAAGAAAGATCGAGGAAGTATTGTCTTAGGGCCAACCAATCGGTAGCAGTATAATAACACAATAACTGTTGCTCGGTAAGGTCAAAAGACCCCACCTATTGACACGAGAAGGTACAATTGCGGTCAGGAGTTCTTACCCACCCTCGTCCAGCCAACCCGTGTATGTGGCAGGGTCGCATTCACGAGCACAGAAGTTGCCTTCGATGCATTTCTGTCGAAAAATATCCTTTCAGCTTTGGGCTTTGTTACGGAACAGAGAAAAACTTTCCCACAAAGTTCCAGGTTCAAAATGAAAGAGTTAGGTAAAATTACAAGTTAAAGTTTAATGCTCAAACTAACAACAAAACATTCAGGACTCATAAGGATAATGTAATGGCAAAAAACAGGTTAAATATATGGTTAACTGCAATAGCCTCTATTAACACGAAATTAGCAAGTGTAAATTATCTAAGTCAGCCCTGTTAAAATGAGATACCAGATAATACTCAGTGAATGCAAGATATATTATTACAGATACAAAATATTATCAAAAATGACTGACAACAACACATGAATCACAAAAACCTCACTAGGCCTAAGAATTAACAACTTAAGCTACACACTACAAGAAAAAATGCAACAACACTTATACTCAAATTACACAGCTGCTAGATGGTTGGAGAATTCCTGAGCACTCACAATAATAACTGTACAGGGGAGGACAGAGATGTGAACAAAATGAGGAGTAGATCTAAGTGGCAATAATGCAGGGACTGAGCTCATTATATAGGGGCCGGCAGAGCTTGATACAACTTGTAAGAAGAAAGCGCAAATGAAGCCATGGGGACAAAGAGTTGACAATCCTGCTCTGAACAACAGAAAGAACGACTTACTCTACTATAACGGTAGAAGGGGGGACTGAGGCAGAACACGCTCGTGATCAAACATGCAGCATACTGTGCGTTAAAATTACACAAAGGATGATGAAATCATAGGCTATGTAACACCTCCCCACAAAGAAAAAGAAATTTACAAAGGAAATTTCTTATTACTCTAAAACAATCTGTCTAAAGTCTATATAAGCAATCTGCAATAACATTTTCTTTCCCCTTGACATTTTGTATGTCTAATGAATACTCCTGAAGAAGTAGACTCCATCTTGTCAATCTCTGATTTTTATCTTTAAACTTACTAAGGAATTTCAGTGGGTTATGATCGGTATAAATGACTATGGGGTCAAAACCAGAACACAAATAAAATGAAAAATCCTGTAAACCCAAAATCAAGGCCAAAAGCTCTTTCTCAATAGTTGAGTAGTTCTTTTGAGGTGGAGTGAACTTCTTACTGTAATAAGATACAGGGTGTTCAATACCCTGATCATCCTCTTGCAGCAAAACAGCCCCAGCTCCTGTATCACTTGCATCAACAGCCATCTTAAAAGGCTTAGCAAAATTTGGAGTAGCAAGCACTGGCTGACTTAATAGGATAGCTTTAAGTTTGTTGAAAGAGGATTCACAGTTATCGGTCCAGACAAATTTAACTCCTTTTTTCAGTAGGTCTGTAAGTGGTGATGCAAGAATTGAAAAGTTAAGAACAAATCTCCTGTAATAACCTACCATTCCCAAAAATCTTTGTAGCTCTTTCCTACTTTTAGGTCTGGGAAGATCACTTATAACCTGAACCTTAGCTCCTGGTGGTGCAACATGTCCATCACCAATTACATACCCAAGGTACTGAACTTTAGCTTGACCAAACGCACACTTTGATAAATTAGCTACAAGATTAGCCTGAACCAAACGCTCAAGAAATTTACTGACATGGCATAGGTGATCTTTCCAGTTGTCACTGAAGATTAATACATCATCAATATAAACAACACACCCTGCCAAACCCTCTGTTACAACATTCATGAGCTTCTGAAATGTGGCTGGTGCATTCTTCATACCATATGGCATTACAGAACATGCAAAAGTCTTTCCTAGTGTTACAAAACATGAGCTCTCCCTAGCACGTTCAGTCATAGATACTTGCCAGTATCCCTTTAACAAATCAAATTTACTTATGTACCTAGCCTTTCCGATCTTGTCTATGCAATCTTCCACGCGAGGGAGAGGGTAAGTGTCTGTTTTGGTTATCTGATTAACACGTCTGTAGTCGATGCAAAGCCGCTGTGACCCACCTGGCCTAGGGACTACAGTGACAGGAGAACTCCACTCGCTCTGACAGGGCTCAATCATCTTGTGGTCCAACAGGTAGCCAAGCTCCTTCTGGATGAGAGGAACTTTCGCTGGGTTCACACGGTAAGGAGGCAGTTTAATTGGCTTTGCGTCTCCAACATCGACATCATGCATCAACACAGTAGTTCTTCCTGGAGTGGCACAGAACACTTGCGGGTACTCCTGCAGTAATGCCAAAAACTCCTGCCTTTCCTCGGGAGGTCGATGAGAAAGCTTAGTCTGGAGATCATTCATGATATCAGGATTCTTCCCCAAACTATCACTCAGGCTCATACTGCATGGGAGAACTTCACTTGCAGACTCGGGAGGAACAGCTACATTGTAGACTGGGTTATTTTCGTCCCGCCTGTGATACAACTTTAGCATGTTGATGTGACAAAGTTGCTTGTTTTTTCTACGATCTGGTGTGGCGATGACATAGTTGACATCACTGAGTTTCTTCTCCACGAAAGAAGGACCACTAAACTTGGCTTGAAGAGGTTGCCCATGAACCGGTAGCAGAATCCAAACCTGATTTCCTGGCTGAAAGTGGCGTGACCTGGACTTCATATCATGCCAAGTCTTCATCTTCTCCTGAGCAGCTCCTAAATTCTCTCTCGCCAGCTGTAAAGCAGTGGACAGCCGTTCTTTGAACTTCATCACATACTCCAGCAGGTTCACGTCATCTTCCTCCGACAGCCAGCATTCCTTGAGTAACTTAAGGGGTCCTCTTACTTCATGGCCAAACAGTAGTTCAAAACGTGAGAAGCCCAGTGATTCATTTGGAGATTCTCTTGCAGCAAATACGATGAATGGAAGACCTTTATCTCAGTCTTTCTGATGTTCCAAACAGTATTTCTTGAGCCTCGATTTGAGTGTTTGATGATATCTCTCCAACGCTCCTTGGGTCTGGGGATGGTAAGCTGAAGACGTGATCTGGGTGATGCCCAACTCTTTCAGAGACTGCTTGAAAACGTTTGACATGAAATTACTTCCCCGGTCTGCCTGTACCTCCTTGGGCAGACCAAACTTTGTGAAGAACCCTAGCATTTCCTTAACCACGTTCTTTGCTGAGATATTTCTAAGTGGAATGGCTTCAGGATAACGAGTAGCCATATCAATCAGGGTCAACACATATGAAAATCCTGAAGAAGTCTTAGGAAGAGGGCCCACAATATCCACCAACACACGGGTGAAAGGCGCCTCAAAAAGAGGAATGGGACCTAGAGGTGCAACCTTTTCGGTCTGATTACACTTCCCCACAACTTGACAGGTGTGACAAGACTTACAATACCAGGAAACATCCCTGAAGATACCTGGCCAGTAGAAGTGTTTCAAAATGCGTGCCACAGTCTTCCTCACTCCAAGGTGTCCTGCCAAACTGGAATCATGAGCCACTGTAATGATATCCTGCCTACAAATACGAGGGATGACAACTTGATGTACAACCTCCCATTCACAGTCGGCTGATGCTGTTGGGGGTCTTCACTTCCTCATAAGTACTCCTGACTTTATATAATAACAAGTAGAAGCACCAGTTGACTCTTCCTCACTGCAAGCAGAGTTAGCTAGACCTTTCAACTCAGGGTCAGCAACCTGCAACTCAACCAACTCTTGACGAGACAAATTATCAACACTACGGGGTACTGCCTCATCTGGTGAGTGGTCCAAATTAGCAAGAAAAGTGTCAGCTAGGATAACATCATCATCATCATTATCCTCAAAGTCACCAGTAACTTTAGACTTAGCCTTAGTGACAGCACATGCAGGGAACACATCAGGGACATCACAATCCTGGGTCGCAGCCACTGGCTCACTAGACAACTGAGGAGCTGGACACACTTGACTTCCACCAATATCATTTCCAAGTAAGAAAGTTACACCTGACATTCGGAGTGTCTCAACCAACCCAACCATAACGGAACGATTAACAAAACCAGACTCTAAATTCACTCTGCACAGAGGGACAGAGAAGTAATTATTCCCTACACCTTGTAAGATTACAGTTTCATCAGAGGAATTAACATTAGAGCCTAGAACACTGGTCAGCATAAGGGATTGGCAAGCACCTGTATCACGATATATTTTAACTGATTTCCTGTCATTACTGTCCAGAGGACTGACAAAACCATCAGACAGGAAATTAGCACATGAACTCTTGAGAATGTCACCCACGTTACTGCTCAAAAGAGGAGCTCCATCATGAGAATTTAAGTTACCCCTCAAAGCAGGTTCAGTTAACTCAGTTAAAGAATTCTGGGAACTCTCAAGGGTGGACACTAGACCAATTGACTGAATATTTAAAGACTCCTTTTTGTTCACATCACGCTGTCTCCTGAAACATTTCTCCGTAGTATGACCAAGCTTACTACAATAAGTACATTTACTTTTCTGAAATCTAGAGGTGGAGCTGGTATTTACTTCCTGAGAAACATCATCTTTATTCTCATTCCTGCTACCTGTACTCTGAGTAGAGGCAACGTACTTACTCTCAGCTTTCCTTTTCTCTCTATAATATCTCTTGTGAGTGAGAACATATTCATCAGCTAAAACTGCAGCATCAGACAAATTATCTATTCTTTTCTCATCAAGATATAGGCTTACATCTTTATAAATACACCTTTTGAAGTCCTCCAGCAAAATCATCTGCTTAAATTTGTCAAAATCAGAATCCACATTCTTAGAATTTAACCACTGCTCTAACAGATCTTCTTTAATTTTTGCATACTCAACATGGGATTGCTTATCTTGCTTGTAAGTTGTCCTAAATTTTACTCTATAGGCTTCAGGAACAAGCTCATAGGCCTTAAGAATCAAGCTCTTAACTACATCATAATTATCAGATTGATCCTGAGGCAAAGATGCATAAGTTACTTGAGCTTTACCGGTGAGAACAGTTTGAAGGAGTACTGGCCAATACTTTTTGGGCCAATTAAAACCTGTAGCTACCCTCTCAAACAACTGAAAATACTTTGTTAAATCAGATTCATTAAAAGGAGGGACAAGTTTAACATTTTTAGCCACATCAAAATCATCAGAGCTAGATGATCCAGTTCCATCTTGTTTCATGCAATACTCATGGTCTGCCTGAATCCTAGCAAGTTCAATTTGTGCCTGAGCCTGTACCTGTGCCTCTTGAATACGAGCATTTGCCTGAAATTCAGCCTCCTGAATACGAGCCTGAGACTCCGCCTCCTTAGCCTGAGACTCCGTCTCCTTAGCACGTGCTTGAAATTCAGCCTCCTTAACACGAGCCTCCTGCAGGGCTAGCTGTAACTTAGCTAATTCAATCTGCGTTTGCTCATTTGGAGGAGTTACATTAAACAAGCTTTCATTAATCATGTCAACAATTTGATCTTTAGAATGATGAGAGCGAACAGCAATTCCCAATTGTTGAGCAACAAGCTTAAGTTCATTCTTTGTTCTGTTTTCTACATCCAACACTGTTTGCACATTTGACAAAAAATCTTTGGCTTCATCAAGCGTAGTAATAGTAGACATGATGAATAAATCACAGTCACAAAATATCAAGCAATATCCTTATGATAATATCCTGAATATCCTGATAAGAGGTCGCCAAATTTATGTTACAGAACAGAGAAAAACTGTCCCGCAAACTTCCAGGTTCAAAATAAAAGAGTTAGGTAAAATTACAAGTTAAAGTTTAATGCTCAAACTAACAACAAAACATTCAGGACTCATAAGGATAATGTAATGGCAAAAAACAGGTTAAATATATGGTTAACTGCAATAGCCTCTATTAACACGAAATTAGCAAGTGTAAATTATCTAAGTCAGCCCTGTTAAAATGAGATACCAGATACTACTCAGTGAATGCAAGATATATTATTACAGATACAAAATATTATCAAAAATGACTGACAAAAACACATGAATCACAAAAACCTCACTAGGCCTAAGAATTAACAACTTATGCTGCACAGTACAAGAAAAAATGCAACAACACTTATACTCAAGTTACACAGCTGCTAGATGGTTGAAGACTTCCTGAGTACTCACAATAATAACTGTACAGGGGAGGACAGAGATGTGAACAAAATGAGGAGTAGATCTAAGTGGCAATAATGCAGGGACTGAGCTCTTTATATAGGGGCCAGCAGAGCTTGATACAACTTGTAAGAAGGACGCGCAAATGAAGCCATGGGGACAAAGAGTTGACACTCCTGCTCTGAACAACAGAAAGAACGACTTACTCTACTATAACGGTAGAAGGGGGGACTGAGGCAGAACACGCTCGTGATCAAACATGCAGCATACTGTGCGTTAAAATTACACAAAGGATGATGAAATCATAGGCTATGTAACAGCTTATACTAATGGATAAAGCAATAGTAATATTTACACTGAAGGTTTGACTCTGATATCACGAATATATCATACTGATTATTAAATAACTTGTTTCTGGTATAGAGCAAAGCAAGTGATAAATATGTATATTTGGTTCCACTCCATGACGTCCTGTGGGTTTGAACCAGCGAACACAGAGTGAACAAGTTCGAAACATTTATTTGTTAACAGGAGAGAGAGAGAGAGAGAGAGAGAGAGAGAGAGAGAGAGAGAGAGAGAGAGAGAGAGAGAGCGAGAGAGAGAGAGTAGCGGGTTCCTGTGAATTTTAGAGGAATGAGGTGGAGAAATGAGGTGCTCAGCACAGTTAAACAAGGATTTTTCCTTTCGTTTCGGTTGGCTTTCTATGCTTAAATGACTAAATGAAGGTAAATTATGAAATATAATAACTGGATGACGAAGTGATAATAGGGTCTGGCTAATGGTTGTTTGGTCCAAGGTCTGCAGAGGTAAGCCTAATTCCAGGCAACGGTCGCTGTTAAAAGTTGGATATTTTAGGTCCCACTTATTTGAAAATATTCCATGTATGTTTACAGTACGTGTGTGCCCCTATGGACCTATTTTCACCCCATGAATATTTTTAGCAATGGACATTTTCACCACTCGGAGCACAATCCTCCATGGATCTATTTTCCTTAATGACTTTTTTTTTTTTTTTTCAAAGACGCCTACTTTTCTACGTAACCTATTTTCCCACGAACTAATTTTCCCCATTGATGTATTTTCTCCCCACGGACCAATTTTCCCGTCGACCTTGAATCTCTCCATGGATACAGGTTTCCTACATGGTCGTATACCCATGGATGTATTTTTCATAAATGAACCTATTTTCCCCATAAACCTGTTATTCGACGTGGTTATATCACTCACTGATGCGTGCAGTTGAAACACAGACCTCCTAACCAACAGACGTTTTGCACGATGGACCTGTTGTCACCCACTGGATATATATATACCTACTTCAGCATAATTCCAGAATAATATCCCCTGTGGACCGATTTTCCGGACGTTAAACTCTTCCCAACTCGGACATTAACTCATATCACCTAGTCCAAGTGGCCTGTTTTCCCACAATCCGTCCATCCACCTACACACCCACCCATCAACGCACATACCCACAACCTTACTCAATACAGAATGTCTCAAAAGTAGGGTGACACAAACCCGTCTCTTGCCTTGTCGTACTAGTAGCCCCACCACCCACCCCACTTAAACAATGCACGAACCCCACTCCACCCCACTTAACCAGCCCAACAACCCTTTCCCTCCCTCTCGCCCACCCACTCCACCTAATCCGCCTGTGAAACAACCAGCCTACACTAACCAATCCACCCACCCAGTTACCAACCTACCAACCCGCATACCATGCTCCACAAGTCAGATGACTCTCAATTCAACACATTCAACACACACACACACACACACACACACACACACACACACAGGCGGGGTGGATTTCCTTACACGAAAGATGAGTCCGCTTAACTCAGTATGTCGGCAGAAAATAGTACTGGGTACTCTTTACAGGGAGTTTGCCAGGCCATAGATAAGGGGCTTCATTCCGGCTACAAACACATGATTTTATGTGATATGAGTAAATAAGGTGCTCGAGCTAAACAGGGAATTTTTCCTTTGGCTGATGAAGGAGTTTAATCCCAGGATAACGTCTCATCGGAGAAAATGAAAGATGGGTTTTATTCTGGGTAACGCCAGTTGACTTTGTCAAATAATTTGGCAGGCCCCGTAACTTCTGTTAAATGCCTTATGTTCGCATTTTTTTCTCTCTGGTGGTTGGCACCTGGAGATTTTTGGCAAACTCATGAGTATTTTTCTCATTAACTGGATATTTCTCTCTGGACAGAGAGGCAAATTACTTTCTTAAGCACAGTTTTTTGTTAAACCAACAACATTTATCTCCTAATTCATTACTTCAACGAAAGCAATCCTAAAAAAAAAATATCACAAAGCAATGCAAGTTCTAGTGACTGATTGAAGAAATAATCACACTGTGGCCTGTTTTCAATGGATCACAGAAATCCAGGGTTTCTCATCCCTTGCATTTCCCTGTGCCAGTCTGCCTCCACCTCATTATTCCAAAATTCACAGGTGCCCTCCATACACGCTCTCTCTCTCTCTCTCTCTCTCTCTCTCTCTCTCTCTCTCTCTCTCTCTCTCTCTCTCTCTCTCTCTCTCTCTCTCTCTCTCTTCTGTTAAGAAATGAATGTTTTGAACTTGTTCACTCTGTGTTCGCTGGTTCAAACCTATAGGAAGTCTTGAAGTGAAACCAAATATATATATTTGTCACTTGCTTGGCTCTATACGAGAAACAAGTTATTTAATAATCATTATGATATATTCGTGATATCAGAGTCAAACCTTAAAAGTAAATATTACTATTGCTTTATCCATTAGTACAAGCCCAAAGCTGAAGGGATATTTTTCGACAGAAATGCATCGAAGGCAACTTCTGTGCTAGTGAATGCGACTCTGCCACATTCACAGGTTGGCTGGACAAGGGTGGCTAAGAACTCCTGACCGCAATAGTACATACCGTAAATAAGTCTGAGAGCGGAGCCGCCATACAGAGATAAAAGAACTGAAAGAAATAAAGGCTGATTAGTTATAAGAAAAGATCATTTATGTTCCATCTCACTCTAGAGAAGCTTCAGGTATCAGAGCATCCATTTATCCATCAGGTTATTAGCTACGTAACTAACTGCGAGAGAGAGAGAGAGAGAGAGAGAGAGAGAGAGAGAGAGACTGTGTGTGTGTGTGTGTGTGTGTGTGTGTGTGTGTGTGTGTGTGTGTGTGTGTGTGTGTGTGTGTGTGTGTGTGTGTGTGTTCTTACCTACGTCTTAACTAATCATACCTTTACAGGAATTAATCCAGCTTGTAATTTCCCCGTGTTTTAAATCATTTTTGTCATACAAATTGTATCTTTGAAATTACGAATAGTTTTGACCCAAACTATTTCATTCGGTAATGCATTCCACTGAACAATTATTGTTCTTAGGGAAACTGAATTTCCTTACGTCTTTTTCACCTCTCTTTTTGTACATTTTTTGTAGTGTCCTCTTGATGTTGCTTCCCCATAGGCTATATACTTATGTCTATTTTCTCTTTTCCTGTGATGCATTTATGTAGCAAAGTCATGTTTCCTTTTTTCCTTCTTTCTTGTAATGTTGGTAGGTTGAAATTATCTAGTCTTTCTTCATAGCTTGGTTCCATTGGGCTTGGTGCCCATTTTATAGCGGCCCTTTGTACCTTTTCAGTATTATCTATGTGTTTTTTGAGATGTGGATTCCAGACTACTGATGCATACTCCAGAGTTGGTCTAATGAATGATGTGATTATCTTTCTCAGCATGTATTCATTTAGGTGAATGCTACTCTCTTTTTAGCAGGAAGTGTGTACATGTTCCACTCCTATGTATTTTTGCATTATCGGCAAACATATTTTGATAGCTTCCATTTCCAATGTTGCTCTCTGTATCATTTATATATACTAAAAACATGCTTGGTGCCAGCACTGAGCCCCGTAGGACTTTACTAATCACTTCTCTTAATGAT
Source organism: Coenobita brevimanus (assembly GCF_032717465.1). Lineage (NCBI taxonomy): Eukaryota > Metazoa > Arthropoda > Malacostraca > Decapoda > Coenobitidae > Coenobita > Coenobita brevimanus. The sequence goes on from NC_137046.1 coordinate 15,333,613, forward strand.
GAGTAATTTCCCCGTAGTACTGTTCTCATTTCCCTTTTTCTGAGAAGATCTTGCATCCAACAGTATAGATTACCTCGGATTCCTCCTTGATGGTACAGTTTCCAAAAAAAAAGTCTTTGGTGTGGTACTGTCGAATGCCTTCTTGTAATCCAAATAGATGTTGTCTACCCACCCGTCTTCTTTCTGTAGCGTTTCTGTAACTTAGTCATAGTAACTTAATTGATCGGTAACTCATGATTTTCCCATTCTAAAACCGGAGTGTATTTCTCCTATCATATTGCGTTTTTCCAGATGATTTACCAAACTTTCATTATCAGCTTTTATAATATCTTACGACACAGGTCAGTGCTACTGGTCGGTTAAGTGTTTTTTGTCTTTTTCCCTTCTTGAAGAGGGGAAAAATGTTTGCTTCCATCCAAATATCAGGTAGCTAGTTTACCTTGCCTTAAGGATTCCTTGAATATTAAATGTATTGGTCTTCTTAACTCTTCTGCACATTCATGTGATACTCAATATGAAATCGCATATCAGTACCATTTTGCTTTTCCTTTATCTGATTTACTTATCTCTTCCTCCGTGTGTGTGTGTGTGTGTGTGTGTGTGTGTGTGTGTGTGTGTGTGTGTGTGTGTATACAGAATGCAAATACAGTAGAAAACAAGACAAATGAAAATCTGATAAGGCCAGTTTAAAAAGGAGAGAGAGAGAGAGTAACGCCAGTTTAAAAAGGAGAGAGAGAGAGAGAGAGAGAGAGAGTAACGCCAGTTTAAAAAGGAGAGAGAGAGAGAGAGAGAGATTGTTTGTTTGACCATGGAAGCACAACCAGAGACTGAAATAGCTCAGTTCCTAGAGCTGCAATATGCTGATGACAGTGCTGTTTTTGCACATACCCCAGAAGCCCTACAACAGTGTCTCACTATCATTTCCAACATGCACAATGCAATATGTCTCCGAATAAATATAAGTAAAACAGAAATATTATCTCAGAGAAGCAACGCAGCAAAGCCTCTTGCATTTCAGATAAATGACGAAAATGTAAAACAGTTGGAGAATTTTACCTACCTTGGAAGTGTGCTCACAGAGAAACATAACACTGACGCCGAAGTCCCTGCACGAATGTATCAAGCCTCAGCCTCTTTTGCACGTCTCATATCCAGTCTTTGAAAACACCAACTTGAGTATCGAGACAAGGGTATCAGTTGATATACCTGTATGCCTCTCCACCCTCTTAAACGGTGCTGAACCCTGGACTACTTACCAGCATCACATCAAACAGCTTGAGTCTTTCAACATCCGATGCTAAGAGTGCATCTTAGACTCGGATGGGAGGATAAAGTCCGTCACTCACAAATCCTTCACCAGACAAAATCAACCAGCATAGAAAGCTTGCTGGCCCCCCCCCCCAAGAAAAAAAAAAAAGCTTAGATGGGTCGGACATGTGTTTTGCATCCCTGAACACTGCCTTCCCTGCCAGGTTGTATATGACCAACTCCCTGCAGCATTTAGCAACCCAGGGGGACAGAAGAAGAGATACAAAGATCATATAAGGACAACCCTGAAGAAATGCAACATCATACCAAAAGATCTTGAAACCAGTGCCTCTGAAAGAAAACAATCGTGAGCCCTCATCAGTGAAGGAACCATTCTTCTAGAAGCTCGGAACCTGGCCAGAGGAGTGTAGACAATGGAGGCACAATTAAAACAGAGTTCTCCGAGCAAACCTGGACTTTATATACCAACTGTGTGAGAGTTCGCAGATCCAGAATTGGTTTGCACTGTCAAACACGTTGGCCCCGAACACTGAAAAACATCTTAGTGAGTATAGTAACCGTCGTCTTCTGCAGTAGAAAGGCAGCTTTTAAGTGTGTGTGTGTGTGTGTGTGTGTGTGTGTGTGTGTGTGTGTGTGTGTGTGACCAGACAGAAGTAGACAGAGAAAAAACAAGAATCAAATAATAACACTGAACTAACTGTTACCAATAATAAGGCCTGGCAAAGCCGAAAATGTAGAGAAAGGGGAAAAAAAAATCCTTCCACGACTAAAGCCGCAAAGTGTGTATCTATCACCATAACTGCGTCCGTAGTTTCCTTGTAGTTTCACATTAAGCTGAGGAATATGGTGTTACGTTCGGTGAGGTTTTATGTAACTCAAAGAGATGGTGTTGTGTTGGGAGTAAATTATTGTTGGTATTGTGCTGTGGTGGTGCAGACGTTAGGTGATTTACACTTTAGATTACGTGGTTTATTGGTCTATTCTTGTTATCTCTTGACGATATTATTCATCTAAAGAGATTTTAAGACGAGTGGTTAGGGGGCAGACTTTTGCACCGGTCGAGCAGGTTGGTACTCCCAAGGTGGATGGAAGCTGATGACGGAGAGGTGCAACTCCCGCTTCATTAGCCCGCGGGACTAGCTACCCTTTGATGAGGTTTTTCACTGTTTCGGTAACACAGACAGTAGACCAGCATGCTCTCTAATACATGTTCTTCAAACTGTCAACACTAAACTATATGCACATTACACACTACACTTTCAATTCATAATATTACTAAAAATGGCATCCATTCACCAAGTGGCCTCTGAGTCCCTGGGGGAGGGGGACGATCGAAGCCCCTACCATCCGCCACTATCCCAGTGACGACCAAGAGAGATCCCTGATATCACTATCTGACTCACTTCTTCATTTTTGTAACATAAGCTGCCTATCCTCTAACTTTCTCTCCGTTGAGCACCACCTTTCCTCCTCTAAACCTCACCCTAAGTCCTCATTGAGAATCAGCTGTCTGAGGACACTGATAGCAAACCCTTATCTGTAACCTCCTACTTTCTCTATACTCATTTCAAAGTCAAAGTTGACTGTTGTCAACACACAACGACATATCTTGCTTTTGTGTTCCCGAAATTGAATCTTGAGAATTCTCTGCTCTCTCGCTTTGGCTATCCTGTCATTCTCTAAATATAACTGCGCTGCTTACTTATCCCCTAATTCTACTGACCATGAAAAATGCTTTAACTATCTTATTTCTTTGATGGACACATACTATCAATTTCTCCTTTCTCTTTGTGATTTCAATGTTTACCACCACCTTTGGCTCTCCTTTCATTTTACTGATCCACCTGGTGAACAAGCCAATATCTTTTCTAACCTTACAGACCTACAGCATATTATACAGCACCCTACACGTATCTCTGACCGCCTTGGGGAGAGTTCCAACATACTACCCTCTTCCTTACTCCTAATCCTTTTGCTTACACTGGTAGTCTTTTCTCTCTGTTGGGTTCCTCCAGTCACAAGCTTATTACCTTAACCTGTCCTATTGCTCCAGTAAGACTTGTAGACCCTCCAAAAAAGCTACAGTAGTGCCACTTTGGACCTGCTGCTTAGCAGGCCATCAGGCAGTACTTCTTTCATTTTCCCTGGAATGATTATCACTTCCATGGCCGAGCCATCTGAGTCTACTTTGCGCATTACAGACGTTATTCTCACGAGAATGGAAGCATAAATTCCTTTCACAAATCCTGTGACTAATGCAATTGCACCTTGGTTTAATCATGCTTGTTCTAATGCTGTACACAAGAACGAGAGGGCCTACAAAAGGTACCGAAGCCAACCAACTCCTGAATCTCATCTCTTTTATGTTTCTACCCAGAATCGTGCTGAATCTGTTCTTTGCTGAATACTCTGAACTCTCGAACTCAAATTCTTCCTGCTCCTTCTGGCACCTTGCAAAAAAATTATCTAACAATTTTACCTCATCATCCTTCCCTCCTCTTATCCACTCTGATGGCTTTGTAGCTATTTCTTCTGCTGATAAAACAGATCTCTTCACTCAGACTTTCTCCTCAAATTCCACCTTAGACGATTCTGGTGTTGCCGCACCATCACTTCCCCCTTTCTGAGTTCCTCATGGCTGACATTAAAATTATTTCAACGGATTTATTTTCTGCCATCAATGGCCTCAATACCAACAAGGCATATGGGTTTCATGGGGTCCCTCCTGTTGTTCTCAAGAACTGGTTCTATGTTTACACTTTGCCTAAGTAAAATCATTCATTTTTGTTTGTCAGCTTGCTCCTTTCCTTCTTGCTGGAAGTTGCCCTCATTCAGCCAGTCCCAAGAAGGGTGACCATTCCCAGCCCTGAAAGTAGCGCCCAATTGCTATAACATCCTGTATTTCAATTTTTTTTTTAGTCTGTTCTTAACAAAAAAATTTAAAGAACGTTTCGTATCAAGAACTTTCAGAGCGTCAGTATGGGTTCCGCCAGGGATGCTCCACTGGCGGTCTTCTCACATAACTTTCAGCTTTGCCACAGCACTTGACATCTCAAAGACTTCCGATCGAGTCTGGCATAAATCTTTAGTTTCCAAACCGCCCTCTTTCGGTTTTAATCCTTCTATCTGTGCCTTTATCTCTAGCTTCCTTTCTGGTCATTCAATAGCTGCTGTTGTAAACGGCCACCTTTCTTCTCCTAGGGTTACCAATTGTGGTGTTCCTCAGGGCTCTGTCCTATCACCAACTCTCTTCCTTCTTCACCAATGACGCATTAAGCAGTACATCTAAACCAATGCACAAAAAAATCCACCTTTCACCTTTCCAGTCGCTTCCTGCAACGTCCATCTCGGCAGTTACTTTAACAAAGAAGGGATGAGGCTATGGTACACCTAATGTCTGACTTGGCTCGATTGGAGTAAAAGGAATCTTGTTTTTAATTAATCAAAAACTCAGTTCTTACATCCTTCCACCCTACAAAATCTTCCACAGGAGTATATCCTTTAATTTTTGCAATATCCAACTCAATTCTGCATCATCTTCACTCTTGAGGTTTCATTATCCTAAGATGTAACTTGGAAAGATCATATCACTTTGCTTATAAAATTTGCATCCAAGAGATTAGGAGTCCAAAGCCGACTCCGTGCCTTTTTTACCCATGAACAGTTGTTGACTCTATTCATGGGTTTTATTCGCCCCTGTGTAGAGTACAACTCTCATGTGTGGGAAGGCTTCCCACATATAGTTTTTCTCAACAAGGTGGAGTCACAGGCTTTTCGTCTGATCATCTCTCCTCTTACTGGATCACTCCAACCTCTGCCTCTTCACCTCACCGTTGCATCTTTAGTCCTTTTCTGTCGCTACTTCAATGGTCACATCTGAACTGTCTGCTTGCATCCATCCACCACTACGGCAGGCAGGTTGCACCCGTCTAGGAACAAACTCTCATCCCTTTTCTGTCCAACACACTAATATATATATATATATATATATATATATATATATATATATAGAGAGAGAGAGAGAGAGAGAGAGAGAGAGAGAGAGAGAGAGAGAGAGAGAGAGAGTCAAGGTCGGCATGTGTGTGTGTGTGTGTGTGTGTGCGTTTCTTCGTTTCTTTCACGAGAACAGTAAAAGATATTAACCTAATTCCTCTATCGTTAGGTCGGGATAAGTCGAGATGGTGTAAAAAAAGAAAAGAAAGAAATGGCCATCCCACTATTAGCGACGGCGCGAAATTACGTCGGGAATCACGACACGCGAAAAAATGCGATTTTTTTTTTTTTTTTTTACTTTTTGGTAAGAGTTGGTCACTGCAGGTTCAACAACGGTATGGAAACAGAGATAATGGAATTTGCAAATGTGTTTTGATGGAAAGGCTATTATTATGTCCCGCAATTTTTTTTTTGCAAGGAACCAGTAGTATACATAGCTATGTGTGTGCATAATACATACATATATATATATATATATATATATATATATATATATATATATATATATATATATATATATATACATATAGAGAGAGAGAGAGAGAGAGAGAGAGAGAGAGAGAGAGAGAGAGCTTTTAGGATATAGATAATGATATAGACAGAACATATATGGAGGTAGATACAAAAAATTCTTAGCTCAATTCACCACCGCATATACAAATCATTATGATTAATCCTCCTTTGGTAACGTTATTGTATTTTTTTTTTTTTTCAGAACCATAAATGTCACAAATACATTACGATTCATTTTACAGTGTTTTAGAACTATCTGTGTCACTCCAGATATTTAATACACAGCCTCCACCACTCCTAAATTCACGTTGTTTGTCACTCAGCAAGCCATCCACTCTGAAGTCACGCTTTTAGTCACTTAGGAAGTCATTCGACATATTTTTCCCTATTTTTTCCAAGGTAATTTGTCCACATGCCTTTTCTACAAGATTCAACAGACGTTATAATAAGATTTGCACTTAATGTAGGTAAAGCACCTTTATTCCTAAACTGGGGCACAGTCACTGCCTATAGAGGGGCACAGCCACTGCCTCCATCCGCTCCACTGATACAGTTCATTTTAATACTAGATCTCTCACATAACAAACACTTCATTCCATTATCTTCACTGCTTTGGATCACCTTTGCAATAACACACACCACTTTTCCATTCTTCAACCGTATTATAGCATTCTTCACTTCTGCCATTGTAACATTTCTTGACACTACATCTATTCTGCGCATACCATCAAAAGCAGTAATGTTTGTTACTGTTCTTCTTTTACCATTCATATTCACCAATATTTCAATATATCCGTTCTGTTTGCTTCTTACTTCACTTTCATTTATTATGCCCGTCCTCACTCCTATAAACATTCTCGTGTTTTTTTCACCCACATTTCTTGATCTTTGTACCATTTTCTAAAATACTTCCTTATCTTCAGACTAGTTTCCGTTCTTACTTTTCCATCATTTACCTCTTTGTGTTTTCTTTTTTCTATTCCCTTCCAGTCCTTTTACATTAAGTGAATTACTTTATTCTTTTATTTGAACAGCTTTACTGCATCTGCTCTAGCCACAAATTTCTATTTTCCTCCACTTCCCTTTCAACCTCCCACCAAGATGTTCCTAGCCTCATGGCATCAGACAGCATTAGCATCCCTAACCAAACACCTCCGCCCCCTTATAAATTTCACGAGTTTACCATGGCTATTTTCGTCCATTTACTGAAGGGCTTGTCCACAAATATAACTTGGTATTAATGTACCATTTCTCCCGTTCTCAGATTCTCCATATTTATGCACTGAAACTTCTGTGTCTGTTTATCCCTCACCATCTTTGCACTTTTCTCTTTATATAACAGTCACATGATCACTTAAACCTCAATGTCATCTTTTCACTGCCCTGAAACCGACAAAATTCCACATGCTTTTTATGCCTTTTGGTACATAAAGATTGGTAGACGGATAATCATAGATAAAAAGACAGACAGATAGATAGATAGACAAATAGATAGACAGATAGATATAAGAGCAGATATTGATACATAGATATTTAGGCATATGGGCCTGATGGGGTTCCTCTTGCTTTCCTCAAGAACTGTGCTTCTGTGCTTACATCCTGCCTAGATAAACTCTTTCTCCTCTAACTGTCAATTTGTACCTTTGTCATGTTCGAATGGTGACCATTCTCAGCCCTCAATCGCCCACTTGCTTTAACATTCTGTATTTCTAATGTTTTTAAATCTATTCTTACTGAAAACATTCTTAAAGCACGTTTCGTATCATAACCTTTCCGATCTTCAACATGAAGTCCGCCGGGGACGCTCCACTGGCGATCTTCTCATCGTTCTTTCAGACTCCTGGTCCTCCTCCTCTTGGGACTCTGGCAAAAATTTTGCCATTGCACTTGAAAACTCAAAGGCCTTCGAACGAGTCTAGTATAAATTTCTAATTTCCCCACTGATCTCTTTTGGTTTATGTCTCTCTGTCCTTGCCTTCATCTCTATCTTCCATTCTGGTCGTTCTATACTTGCTGTTGTAGACGCCACCGCTCTTCTCCTAGAGCTATCAATAGTGGTGTTCCTCAGGGCTCTGTCCTATCACCAACTCTTTTCCCTCTATTCATCATTGATCTTCTAAGGTGTACATGAATCCCAATTCACTCACACGCTAATGACTCAATCCTTCACCTGTCCATCCGTTCCAAACAGCTACCATCTCAGCAGTTAATTCAATAAACAAGGGATGAGGCTATGGCACACTTTATATCTGACTTGGCTCATATCTCTGACAGGTAAAAGTAATCTTACTTTTAATGCATCAAATCTCAGTTCTAAGATCTTTTGACCCGTCAATGTTTACCGCAGGAATATCCCCTAATTTTTAAAAATATCCAACTCAAATCCTGTACCATCTTTTAACATACTTAGGTTTTCATTTTCTCGGGATTTATCGTGGAAAGATCATGTTATCTTTCTTGTAAAATCTGCTTCGAAGAGATTAGGTGTGCAATGCCAACTACATGTCTTCTTTATCCCAGCACAGTTTTTGACTCTATGTTTGGAATGTATTCGTCCCTGTGTAGAGTACAACTCTCATGTGTGGGGAGGACCCCCACATTCAGCACTTATCAACAAGGTGGAGTCGAAAGTTTTTCATCTCATTAATTCCCCTCCTGTTACTGGTTCCTTTCAACCTCCATCGCTTTGCTGCTCTGTTACATCTCTATCTCTGTTCCATTGCTACTTCAATGGTCTGTTTACAACCCTCTGAACTGTTTGCTTACATCCCTTCATCGCTACAGTAGGCGCATAGCAAACCCGTTTAGCCGCAAACTCCCATCCTTTTTTCTGTCCATCTCTCTAATGCAAGAATTAACCGTTACTCCCGGTCCTTCATGAATGCAACAGGTTAGCTCTGGAACTGTATTCCTCTGTCTGTATTTCTTACCATCTATGACCTCCAGTCTTTTTAACGCACTGCGTCGAGGCATCTCGAAATGAATGGATCCTGAATCTGGCTCTCTGTTATGTTCTCATTTTTTCTTGGAAGAAACAGTTAGCGGGCTTCTATCCTTTGGTTCCTTCTTCCTGGCATTAACACACACACACACACACACACACACACACACACACACACACACACACACACACACACACACACACAAAACAACCTTTAAAATCCTCAAGCTTGTTACCTTTTTCGTGCTGACAGGCTAAGTGCTAAACAGATTAGCACATGTCAGTCAAAGAACACGATTACAGTACACGAGCAGCTGCAACAAAAGCCACAAAATGAGAGTGACCTTTGAATACTAAGCTGGAAATGTGCTTAACATCAGTGGGTACGTAGAATAAGGAATCACAAGACAACGGTGGTTAAGGTGAAGAGGTTTATTACATTACTTTAACCGAAGTAAAAATTTAATTATATAACAAAGCCCAACAGACAACAAAAAGTTATTTTCACACATTTTAAGCAACGTACAAAATTTTAACACTAAAAATTTTGAAGGAAGCACCGGAGTTTTGCTAATTATATTACTCACAATATAAAACAATATGGCATGGGTACAAATGTTTAGGTTCTCAGTTTAGCAGTCATGCATATGCAAATGCAGAAACATATCTCATTCCCAGGTTCATTGTTAGCTTAAAAGATATACAGTTACTGCTCTGTGTGTGTGTGTGTGTGTGTGTGTGTGTGTGTGTGTGTGTGTGTGTGTGTGTGTGTGTGTGTGTGTGTATGTGTTGTGCAGAATTGGAGGTGCATATTCTGAATGCATCATAAATACACAAATAACCAGAAGCATGACTGGATGCTTGTACTTAATCCAGCAAGTTACCCTTCAGCCGGCAGTTATCCACCCTTGTCCCTCTGCTGCAGAGCTGCTGTACACTGTATCTCGTATGTTTCAGTGCAGACTCTACACAAAACAATTTGGAATTACAGACCATGCAGTCTGTATAATGCCCATAAGTTTTAAACCAGCTTTAATAGCCCTGGTTTTTTCATTTTCTAGTTTCTTTTTTTTTTCTCTTGCTGACGGATTTCTCGTTCTTTGCTACTGTCCCACGCTTAAACCTAAACTGATTGGGTTGAAATTTGTTATGAACGTTCCAGGGCCCTGTTATCTCGATATATCATTATCAGATGTTCGATTTTGACCTTTAAAACTATTTACAGCCCCAAAAGTGTAAAATGACGATCGCGGAACTACCAACAAACGGGTATGGATCACGAGACTCAAAAATAACCATCTCAATAAAGGCGTGTCTTTTACTGGGATACAAATATGGTTACTACAAAGGAAAATTCAAGACAACGTACCCTCTAGCCCAGCGCTTCTCAAACTTTTTCACTTCATTCTGTGTCTTTCACTTCATTCTGTGATATTTGATATTGGTCTTAATATCGATTTACTTCATCCTTACCTGACCTTCCCATCACCACCAAGTTTGGTTCAGATCGGATCAAAAGTGTTTAAGCTGACATTATCCTGTGTCCCTGACCTTTGACTTATTGTTCTGACAGAATAATTTCATTCTCGGCTAACGTTAAACCCTTCCTCCAAGTATGAAACAAAGCGAATCAAATACATCTGACTTAATGGGCCGAATGTTTGATCTGGCCCTATGACCACTGACCGACTGTTCTTAAAACTGAATCAAAGCTCCCTTTCCTGCCCCTCCACCTTTGGTCAAAGTTGGATCAGAATTGTTTGAGTTGGTCTTGCCCTTGCCCTGTGACCTATGACTTTTCTTGGCAAAAAGTTAATCACCTGTTCAGAGCTTTGTTGGGATTGAATGGACTAGGATAAGAGGTAAGAGGTGAAAACGAAGAAAGATGAGAGAAGCATTTTTTCTAACGTGAATTGGGATGCATGAAAAGGGAAAGGCTCGACATGATACTTCCACCGGGAAAATGATAGGAATATTCAAGTACTAGGATGTGACAGAAATGCCTTCCAGTAAAAAAAAAAAAAAAAAAAAAAAAAAAAAACACACCGCATAATAGTTGGACACGTTGGAATATAGGTGAAATAAACACTCATGAACAGTAACAGGAAAATGTCCCCGAGGAAATAATAGACAGGAAGATGTTGTATACTAAAATGTTTGCACAGGACAATGAGAGGATAGCAACACTATTTGCGAAATGCTTACAAGTAGGTGCACTTTTTAGAATAAAACCCAATGTATGTTCATCGATGATGCAGACTTGAGTTGCATACTGTTAAAAATAGAGGATACTCCAGTGGAAGATTTGAATGGGTCAAAAGATGGAAGAACTGAGTCTTCGATGCATTATAAACAACAAGATTTTACTTTTACACTAACCAGACATATAAGCCAAGTCAGACTTTATGTGTGCCATAGCCTGATCCCATGTCTGTTCTAGTAACTGCTGAGATGGATGCTGTGGGAAGCGGATGGAAAGGTGAACGGTGTACTATAGTCATCAGCATATAAGTGGATAGTGTTAGATGTACACCTTAAAATGTCATTCATGAATAGGAGGAAGAGAGTTGGTGGTAGGGCAGATCCCCGAGGAACACCACCATTGATTGCTCTTGGAGAAGAATGGTGGCTATCTACAACAGCAGCTATAGACTGACCAGAAAAATGGCTAGAGATGATGGCACAGATAGAAAGATAGAACCTGTAAGAGGGCATTTTGAAAATTAAAAATTAATGCCAGGCTCGATTGAAAGCCTTTGAGATGTCAAGTGCATAGGCAAAGCTTTCGTCAGGGTCCCGAAAGGAGGATGACCAGGAATCTGAAAGGAAGGTGGTCGTCAGTGATGCAATCCTTGCGGGACCCATAATGGCAATCGGAAAGAAGGTTACGATAGGAAAGGTGCTTTAATTTTTGTTTGTTTGTTTCTTTAGAGCAGATTCAAAAACTTTAGAAATACAGGATGTTAAGGAAAGAAATCAGTCAGTGCATAAAGCAACTAGACGATAGTTAGAGGGCTGCGAATGTTCACCTTTTGGGGGTGCAGGCTGAATGAGAGCAAACTTTCAGTAAGAAGGAAAGACACAAGTCGAAAAACAAAGGCAAAAGCGTTTACCTAGGCAGGGTGTAAGAACAGACGCCCAGTCTTGAGGACAACAGGAGGAACTTCATCAGGCGTATAGTATGCCTTGTTAATACTGAAGCCAGTTATGGCAGAAAGGATATCAGTTGATGAAATTTTAATGTTACTCTTGAGGCAGTCAGAAGTAAGTGATGAACGAACAGTGCCAGAATCTTCTAAGGTGGATTTGGAGGGGAAAGTCTGAGCAAAGGGTTCTGGTTTTTGAGGGAAAAAAAAAAAAAAACACCTTCAGTGCCATCAGAACAGAAAAGAGGAGAAAAGGATGATGAAGTAAAATTGTTAGGAACGTTTTTGTCAAAGTGCCATATGGAGCAGGAAGAATTGGAGTCAGAGATTTCATAGCTTTTAGTATGAATGAAATTATTCTTACCATAACGGAGATCAGACTAAGCATGGTTCCAGGCAGAGACATAAATAGATGAGACTCAGGGGTGGGTTCCCGCCAGTACCTTTTGTAGGCCTTATCCTTGTTTTGGACAGCATTAAAACAAGCATGATTAACCCATTTTTAAAATTAGTCACGGGATAAGAGAAAGAAATGTATGCTTTCATGTCTGAGAGAATAACTTCTGTGATGTGTGAGGCACACACGGAAGGCTCTCGGCCATGAAATCAATAATCTTTGCAGGGAAAATCAAAGAAATACTCTCTTTGAGTCTCCCAATCAGCAGCTCCAAAGTGCCACACCCGCGGCTTCTTTGTGGGGTCCACAGAACTTACTAGAGCGATAGGACAGGTAAAGGTGATATGGTTGTGTTCGAAGGATCTCAACAGAGAGAAAAGATTATCAGTACAAACAAAAGGATTAGGTGTAAGGATGAGGCAGTCAGTGATACTGGCAGGATGCTGTACAATCTGCTCTAGGTCATTAAGGATAGAAAAGATGTAGGCTTCTTCACCAGGTGGATCAGTGATGGAACAAGAAAGCCAAAGGTGGTGGTAAACACTGAAATCACCTAGAGTGAAGATTTCAGAAAATGGAGAAATTGACAGGATCTGTTCCATCTTAGAAGTACGAAGTAAGATAGTACTCATATAATGAAAAACAATGATATCCTGACACATAAAAAAAGGTCATAATAATGATTTAAAGAACAACTGTCTAATTAGTCTTCTCCCTCATGTGAACACATTTTTTTTTTTTTTTAATGCTATCAGTCCAGATTGTTTAATATTACTTACCATGCTGGATTCTGTAGTGGGTATGAGACGACAGAACGTATCATAGTTATTAATTAAGTGATGAGATAACTTCTGAATATAGGAAAACACTGGCATGATCTTTATTTGTTACGAGTAAACCTTTGATTCACCTGAAATAGCTTCAATGATGACACCATTTTGAGGAAGCTGCTGTAGGGCAACCCCTTAGCTAACACACAGTCCTTTCATCAAGATGGTCTAAATCAGTTTTTGTAATCTGGCGATAGTCCATTCGTCTGACACAGCCAGAAATGATGATGGCCTAAAGTTTTTTTCATATCACTAGTTTGATTAATTACCAGTGCAGTATAAAACTTTGGCCACAGTAACACACAAAAACAAACTAACAGTATATATATATATATATATATATATATATATATATATATATATATATATATATATATATATATATATATATATAGAGTTTACACACACACACACACTTGAAAGAGAAGAGAGAGAGAGAGAGAGAGAGAGAGAGAGAGAGAGAGAGAGAGAGAGGACACACGTCGATTCGCCTCCTCTGCTGGCCACTATTGGCCGCTACAGGCCACACCGAATTGTAACTTTATATGAGTCAAGCTTTGTACTAGGAGTGCTGTTCTAATATGGTAAAGAAAGTATTAGCAAACAAGTGTCTAAATAATACATCAAAGTCAGTGCATCAAAGGAATCCGCTGATAAAGCGCAATCATCAGCTGGGTGTTATCATATCACCAAGCGGGTAGGAGGGAGGTGCCAATATGTAAGCAAAAGTTATCATTCTATATGATGGATTACTTTGGAAAAGTGTCTCTAGAAGGTGTGGAGAGAAGTGAAAAAAGTAGAAAACAGAATGATGAATACGGAGAACTGTCTGAAATGCAAACACACGGTATAATAAACTAGGGGAGAAAGCAAATAAACTGGAGAAAACTTTTCAAATGGAAATGGAGGCAGTCAGAAAGGAACTACACCTGCAGAAGGAAAGAAATGAAGACTTAGTAAAGGAAATAAACAGAACAGATACGACAATAGACGAGCTATTAGTTGAAGTAGATTCACTGAGAAAGAAAACGAGTGAGATGGAGAGTACAGCAGTTAACCATGAGAGATTTTTGGAGGAATTCAAATATTATACAGAGACAATTTAGCAAGCAAGCAGTCGGGTAAACCAAAAGTAATGATATTGAAGAAAAGTAAACTCAGGCAAATGAAATGATAAGAAATTGCACACATAAGTGCAAGCTACATATGCCAAAATGGTTAAAGTGAAGAAAGAGATAAAAACAACGGTCGAAGAAAAAAGCATATAAAAGGAAGTGAAAGAAATTATAAGAAACCGCCCAAAGCTGATTAAAGAATCGACTGAATAAATAAATCTATAGTAATCACTGGTATAGATAAAGAAGAAACAAGAAACGGAATCACTAGAGACCAAAAGGAGATGGTAATTGTAATGAACATTTTGAAAGAAATATCAGAGGATATTTGTGATAAAGATACATAGGAACACAAAAGGCTAGGGAAATCTGAGAGAAGTAAGTCAAGGTCACTGAAAGTAACCTTCCAAAGTGTGAGCACCGTAGAAGAAATACATAAAAATGCCAACGGACTCAAGGAATCAGAGGAATATAAAAGAGTATGGATAAAAAGATGCCTAACTAGGAGGAATGGGGATTACTAAAGAAATGAGGAAATAAGTAAAAACAAAACAAAACAAAAGTGAGGAAAGATCAGAGGAAGAGAGGAGTAATTTTATTTTACAACGTAATACGGTCGGAAATAAACCTCTGGGGAAGCGTCAGTAAGAGGACACTGCAAAAAACTGCATAAAAAGACAAGTGATAAAGACGCAAGGAAATTCAGTTTCTCATACTGAGCAATTGATCCGTGAAATGCCCTACCGAATGAATTAGTGTGTGCCAAAACTATTAATAAATTTAAGGATATGCATGATAAAAATGGTTTACACGGGACAGTACGAGCTTGACTCATCCCTGTAAAGATAGAACTAAGAACAGTTAGGTAAGGTAAGAACACACACACACACACACACACACACACACACACACACACACACACACACACACACACACACACACACACACACACACACGCCCGCACGCACGCACGCGTCCAGTACGTCCAGCCAAACTATTCACTCTGGCCTTGCAAGTGAGAGTGCAGAAATGCGGCTTTCTGTGCATGTGTTGATTCACCAAGACATGAAATTGAAGCAGCTTAAAATGGTATATTAGCAGTGCAGCTTTAGAGACCACTAAACCATTACTTTCAGCATGGCGTTGCGTTCTGCTCTAGTTAACCTGTTGTCAAGGGAGGGGAGAGTTTTGTGATAATAATGGGCAGTCTTGGAGAGAGAGAGAGAGAGAGAGAGAGAGAGAGAGAGAGAGACTACACTAGCCAGCCATCCTGGCAATTCCCAGTAGACACGTATTGTATGCAAAAAGCATTGTGCAAGGAAGTTACACAAACTTCACAGTTTCAGAGTTATGAAACAATTGTGTAAGTAGTTCACAACAAAACTGTTCCGCCTAATCATTTTCCACACATTACAAGTATTCATAAACTGCGCATAAATGTACCGAATATTAGAATAAATGAAACCGAAAACTAATCACAACGAGTCAGTCTTTTCATCGTAGATGCAAATGTTGGTTTAAGCCAGTTTTTCTCTTCACTATCATGAATTGTTTTACATTCTATTCTCGCAATATCCAGATGATTTTCACCTTGGGGGACTCTTTTTGAACTAGGGATATTCGATGTAACGTTCATTAGCCCCTTCACTATATTGTATCCTTTTTCTAGTTTGAATAACATTGACCTACAACTGCAAGACTAAAATATAAATGACGTAGTCTTCTTGAGGTGGTTAATGGAGAATGTTTTGGTAAATATAATGGCCACTACGCCCCTATTCAAGCTGGTACTTTACAATCGCACGTTCTTAAACTGTTCCCCGCTGGAACAGTTTAAGGATTTGAATCTCATAAAATCAGACTTTACTGATCTATCTGAAAACCTGCCGACATATCGTAAAAATACCCCCGCTAATACCAATACACCAGTCCTGTATAAGACAGCCCTAGCACGTATTCAATATGGACGGTGGGTGTTAGCGCCGAAATGGTGACATGTGGAGGTATGCGGTATGTAAGAGGGCTACTGGGCCTTGGAAGCAGGCTGTGAAGCCTATGCCCAGAGTCGGACACATTAAAAAGAAAAAAAAAAAAAAACTGTGTGCTAGGTACACCTGGGACTTCTTCTTTAACCCAAAAAATATCAATCCAAACAATATATACCGAATAAATTATTTTTCCCCTCCGTATGTACGACCACAATGGTGCGTTTGCTGCCAATCTCACTGGCTGGAAGCATCAAGTCCAAAGTTGGACTGAACTGAATTGAATTATTGAAAATAAATATACGGTAGTGCAACAAGGTCATATGCCACTGGAGAAACAAAATTATGAAAAGACGTAAAAATATAAAACCAACTAGAAGAGTAAAACAAAGTAACAATATAAGAATAAAAACGAAAACATGTTAAAAAAAAACTAAAAATCACAAAGAGTGAAGGATTCCTGCCTACTCCAAAAAGGAGAGGGTACCCCCTTCCCACATGACACGCATCCTCTCTGAGCAGCAAGGAGAGACAGTAAGACCCAACACTACCCTGATGCTCGGAGAGATACATGCGCCGCAGGTCCCCCAGACCGGGACACTCAATTAGCAGGTGCCACACAGTCAAGGGAACCAAACAGTTGTTCCAGTAGGGAGGTGGTGCCCCCTCCAATAAAAATGCATGATTCAAACGAGTGTGTCATATCCACAGACGTACCCAAGCTGCACCGCCGGATTAAGGGGGAGGCCCAAGGGGCCCGGGCCCTGGGCCACCCACCAAGAGGGGGCCTCCCACCAGAGCAGCAGAAAGTTGAGCACAGGCACCCACCTGTGCGGAGAAAGGTATCCCTAATATTCAAAACTGTATCTGGAACATTAAACATATTCTATGAAAAATATTTTTTATTGAACTGACATCGTCATGATAAATTATTTAGACTTACCTTAGTTTTTCTGATGTCTATGACGAAACTGTTGATAAATCATGATAATTACAAGTTAGTCAATTTCTAAATCGTAATTGCATTACATATTACAGCATTGGATGAATAGTCCCCGTTCAGTATTTCCTAACTAAAAGTGTCCTATTTATATATTAGGATTTAGGTTACCAGTCTGTGGTGTATGCCACTGGGGGAGTTGGAAAGGGGGCCTCCCTTCCAAGCGGGCCCCGGGCCTCCCACATGCTTAATCCAGCCGTGCCAAGCTGTCTCATCCAGTGTGGTGACCGTGGGTGTCCGGGTTTTTTTTTATATGTTTTTGCACGTGTGAAGATAAGAACGGGAATATTAGGAGTGGAAATCAAGAGCTGTGTGGCTTGGAGTGGGCGTGAGGGTGACAACGAAGGAACCAAGGTGACAAAGGAGTGTTGTATAAGGTGTCATGGCTGAGACGGAAGGACGACATGTTGGGTCTTCTCACCTGAGATACGCATCTATATGCAAATGACCACAGGCTCGTTTGTGTGTGTGTGTGTGTGCACTGTCGAGTAAACAACATATGGGGAGAGCTCTGCAGTTCATTTAAATTTCCTGCTGAATTACGAATCCCCGGGCAGCCCCAGACCAGCTATTGCTGCATGAAGACCGTAAGAACACTGTGGTCGAGTTTTGGTTATTGAAGGGTGTTTACAGTAGTTATAATTAGCCTGTGAAGATCTGGACCCCTGAGCTACCCCCTTTCCACGATCCGTCTTCCCCGTCCCGCGCATGCGCACAAGAGGTACGTGACATTGTGTGACGTCATAGTCAAGTGGAATGTCAGTCTGGCCAGCCACGCCCACCTCTTTCCTCGCAACCATAAATATAGGTGGGTAATTATAGCCAGCTGATCCCAATTTTATAGTAAGAAATGAGCTCCCAGAATATGTCTTTGAGTGATTTATGGCAAATGGAGAAACACCAGTTAACAAGACTGAATAAAGATGTACTGGTGAATTGCAACCTCACATCAAAAAACGGGTTAGAGGAACCAAATCGTCAGCTACAGCAGAAATGAGATGAGATCACGAGAGAACTGGCAGATCTCAAGAGTAAAATAACATCACCAGAGAGTGTTTTCAATAAAAATGTTCACATATGCATGGGCAAATTGATAAGCAAGCTGAGATCATTGCCAGACAGCAGAGCTTCCTGGAGTCCATCGACAGGAGAGAAAGGGAAACAAGGCTGGTCGTCCTGGGTGTCCCTGACGAGGGCGAGATCTTAGCTGGAGAAACGACTGACGAGGGGAAATTTAGCAAGATCTGGAGTGAACTGGGCGAACCCCTGAACATCGAGTCCTGTTGGAGGTTGGGACGAGGTGAACCAGGGGGACGTAAGAGGCCCATCCTGGTGACCTTGGCTTCGAAGCAGGTGCGGAATAAAATTCTTGGGAAGACCAGGAGGCTAAAGGAGACTGGCGCACCGTATGACCGTGTGTTTGTGAAGAAAGACGTACATCCTTCTGTATGGAACGAATGGAAGCGTCTGCGGGATGTTGAGGCGGCAGAGAGGACTAAACCAGAGAACGTCGGCTGCACGATCAGGCTGGACACGAAGGAGAGGAAACTTTATCACAATGAGGTGGTCATCGACAGCTGGCGGCCGGCTCCTTTCTAGGTGGACCACAAAGGAGAAATGTTGCAATCATGTCGTGGAACATCAATGGGGTTCGTACAAAGTTAGAAAAGCCCAGTGTACAGTCATTGTTAATGAACTGCGATGTGATAGGGTTGAATGAAGTGAAAACTAGTGATTGTATCTCTCTACCAGGCTATGTTTGTTATAGAGACATTGTGAGGTCAGACGGACATAGAGGGGGCACAGTGGTACTGGTAAAGCGTTGCGATGGGTGTAGACTGTAAAGTGAAAGACCGAATTTGGCTCAGATTGTCCCTATTGAGCACTGTGCTCTTGGGGTTTGTGTATGTACCCCCTACAGATTCGCAGTACTTTAATCCTAACAGTTTCAGTTATATACAAGAGAAAATCATATGTGGAAAAGAGGAAAATTGTAATGTTCTACTAATGGGAGACCTGAACACACGTTTTGGTACTGGTGTTCAAAGTATTTTAGTGAATTTGATTGTCTCTGGATCTGATTATTTCACCTACCCCGAGATTCCTGATCAAATTAATTTGCCTAATGAGAATGCAAATACTATGACTCCTGTATGTGTAGTACAAAATTTAGTGGTGGTAAATAACTTGAAATATGGTGAAAAACATTATAAGAGCAATCTGACGTATAGGAAACGTAATGAATGGATTTCTGAAGTAGATGTGTGTATTGCTTCTACCAAAATTTTAAATTGCATTCAAAGTTTCACTGTGAATAATGATCTTGATCTTCCATCGGATCACGCCCCAATAGCAGTTGCTCTGTCCCCCCCTGTGGTGGATAGGGTGTGTCTTGGTGTGCGGGCGGGTTCGGTTGGTGATCATGCAGCTTTGTATTCAGGTTGTAAGAAGAAGAAATCTTGGTTAAAACGCCCTATAAAGTTTTGTGATGTTCACATCGAAAACTTTATTGGGGAACTTTCTCGATTCGATATTCCCCAGTTTGATCCTGACATTGATACTAATGTGAGCCAAATGGCAGATATTTTGTACAGGTGTGCTAGTGCAGTCGGTGTGCTAGGGTGACTGTGCCAGAGGATGTCACAGTGAGTAGGTGGGAGAGACTCTTAAATGATATGGATGACAGGCGTATGTGGAAAGCTATAGACTGGCGTGGGGAGTATAGAGATGATAGTGATGATTATGACGGTAATAAAAAACCCACAGATGAGGATTTCAAAGCCTTTTTTGAGAAGGTATATAACCCACATGATGCTGAACCTATGGTACCTACTGAGTGTGATACAAATGTAACCATACCAGTTCTTGATGATGACATAGAATTTGATGCGGTTGTGAGAGAAATACATAGATTAAAGCAAGATAAAGCGTGTGGGCCGGATGGGATAAGCCCAGGAATTATAAAGTTTTTACCAGACCGGTGGATACACTTTATATTAGCGTTGTTTAATGCCGTCTTTTCCTCTGGTTGTTATCCCACATCCTGGCAGTTGGCCCGTATGGTCACGATATTTAAGAAAGGTAACAGATCATTACCCAAGAATTACCGAGGTATGAATATTATATATTGTTTGGCAAAGCTGTATGACATGGTGCTATCAACTCGGTTAATTATATGGTTTGTTCCGTATCAGGAGAAGGCAGGGAGTCAGGAGGGCCGGGGCTGCATTGAACGTGTTGTGGCACTTAGACTGTTAATTGATTTGGCCCACAGGAGAAAGCATAAGTTATTTCTTTGCTTTGTTGATTTTTCAATGGCATACGACCAGGTCCCTCATGCCAAATTGTTTCGCATGTTAAGTGAGTTGGGGTGCGGGTTGCGAATGTTAGCGGCGCTGGTGGCGATATACGGGGTTACTTTCAGCATTACTGGGACAGCCATTGTAACATCCAGGATCGGCATCAGACAGGGGTCCCCAACATCTTGTTTGTTGTTTATGATTTTTGTAAACAGGATGATTAAGTTGATAAAGTCCAATTGTGGGCCAGATGGTTTTTTACAGTGGCTTCATCTCCTTGTCCTTATGAATGATACTGTTCTTCTCTCGACAACGTGACGCGGGATGGAACATAAACTTACATTTCTGAATCAGTTCTTTGTAAATAATGGCATGGTTGTGAATGATATTAAGACCAAGTTCTTCGCAATCCATGCGTCAGTGGGCGATCGTGAGCCATTCTGCGTTGGTGAGATGGTCGTGCAGTGGTGTGACAGGTATGTGTATCTGGGCAGCCTGTTCACAAGCGACGGGACCCTGTCGTCCGCCATTACTGCCCACACAAAAGCAAAAATGTGCCACATTCTGAAATTTGTGTCATTTTTGGAAAAGAATATAGACATACCATTTTGTTAAAAAGTAAATGTTAGAAGCAGCCTTAATGTCAACCATCCTATATGGCTGAGTCCTGGTTCAATGGGAACTTGAGGCCAATGGAAAAATTGTATAACTGGGATATTAAACAGCTGCTGGGAGCTCGTATGACGACGTGCACGGACGTTTGTTACGTGGAACTCGGGTTCCCACCACTGAAATCTTTAGTAGTAGCAAGGCAGAGGAAGTTTTTCCAGTGACTGTGGGGGAAGAGGCGCGGTATGCCCAATGGCCCGTGGGTGCACGCTGTCAGGCTGACCATGGCGGCTAACACACCAACAAGTAAACACATTAAGCGTTTAATTAATAATTCTGTTGATGATGTTAAAGTTAGCATTGAATCTTTAAAGCAATCAGTTTCTAACTCTACATCTTCTAGAAGGCTAATTTATAATGTGTTGAACCCTACCTTAACAATTCACGAGATCCATAAATGTCGTGGTAAAACTAGTGAGGTACACAGAATGGCATTTAGTCAGCTGCGGGTAATCAGTCACAATCTGCTGATTGAGACAGGCAGTTGGAATCAGCGTGGACGGGGACGTCTCCCGGTAGCAGAGCGGCTCTGTCCATGTGGTGCTTTGCAAACAGAGTTGCATGTACTGGAGGTGTGTCACTTGACTCAGCACATATGTACAAGATATAACTTTACTTCCTGGAGTCAAATCATTGGTGATGATGCTCAGTTTCCTATTGAGAAGGTAGTGTATAAGGTCCTTTCCTGTTTTGGCTAGTGTTATTATAATGTTTATCATAACCTATGTTATTTAAAGTGTATTTAATTCATTTTGTATGCCGTTATTCTAACCATGATATATCATTGGGAATTTTTTTTTAGTAAAAAACGTGATTGGTCAAATTGTAGTTACATTGCTAATCAGAAGTGTAATGATTTCCATCTTTCATTAAGGCTATATAGATGCACTGATCAACCCTTTAATACTTCGATTGTTTTGTGGACCATAATTGTTTGCTAATCTCTGATGTGCCGTTTATCATGTTAAGGTTTATTGTTGTTTGAAATCCTATATGTGTAACTGGATATTATGGTCAATAAATACTTACTTAATTATTTACTCTCCCACCACAAAGTTGAGACCACTGTAAGCCCATTTCACAATATGAACTTGAACAGTGCAAAGTTTGTTGGCTCAGATCCACATTCCACAGCCTCTGTCAAATAGAACGAATAGCTTTTCAGATACCAGGGTGCAGATTGGGATAGGGACCTGGGCAACAAGGCAATGACAGGCGAGTAGCAGCAGCCCTTGCGAAGGCATTGGCCCCCAGATGCCCAGGAACCCAACAAAGCTGGATGTTCTGGCCACGCCTCCAGAGTGAAAATAATCATTTCAATATAACTGCCACCAAAGAGTAGCAGGAATAAAACGAAGAGATGGCTTGCAGGGCAAACATCGAGTCACTAAAAACAGTAAAAGGTGTGGAAGGAAGAGTAAAAAATAAGCTTGAGAGCCATGAGAATTGCCGTAAGCTTAGCCATAAAAAAATTAACCCCTTACCTGTAGGTCGTCACTACCGTGACGCTCATTACATAAGTACCATACCATGGGGTGTCACTTCTGTGATCCAGGGATTTTTAAAATTGCCTGAGCTTTCAAGTGCGGTCTTGTATCATCTATCAGTACTGCCAGTGTACTGGCAGTACTTGCATCCAGTGTTACCAATTTAGCCATTTTTCTGTGTTTGCCTTGCCTCCCCTCCTCCCCTCCCTTACCCCTCCCTCTCTTTGCTACAGCCTGGCTGCGCAACACAACTCCCGGACGTTTTTTTCCATTCGCTTTTTCCATTGAAAAGTGCCCTATGCCCTATTCTCATATTAAAAAATATATTTAAAAAAAGGGTAAAGGCTATTTGATATTGCCATTGGCCAAAAAGTAGCAACGTCCCACATGCATGTGGTCGCTAATTTTCCCTGGTCATTACTGATTGAAATATCCCATATGACCTATTCTCATACTAAAAAAGTATATAAAAAAAAGGAAAAAGGCTAAGTAATACTGTATCTCCATTGACCTGGAAGTAGCTAATTTATTGTATATTGTCTAGATTTCCTGCTATCCCTGCGGAAGGGGCACAGTGTGGTCCAGCTATCCCCGCGGGTAAGGGGTTAAGAATAAAAAAAAAAAAAAAAACAGGAAAGACAACACCAAATCCCAGTCTGTTATTGGACTTGGACTCATCTGTAAAGACAGGAATTGGGCGACAGTGACTAGCTACGTGTTCTAAGAAATAGGAACATGCAACCTGATGGGGAAATGACATTTTCCCTCCTAGCAGATAGTCACAGATGTGGCCCTCCGGGAGAAGCCCAGGAGCTATGCGTGGAGGACGGACCGGGCAGACTGGCATGGCCACCAGGCCAAGGCCCTCCATCCCTTAACCCCTAAAATACTAAGCTCATCGATCGAGCTTTTTGCGGAATTTCTTAAAAGGACGAGCAACACCGATTGTGCAACATCCACAAAATACTGGAGGCAGCTGGCTCCACCCCAGCTGTGATGTAGATGGCTTCTAACCAATCAGAACTAAGTGTTGGACACACCGGAGGGAGGACCTAGGGGGGTGTACCTCCCACCTCCCTCTCACCACGTCCATCTACCCCACTACCTTGTTAATACCCTACCTCCCACCATTCTTACCACCACTATCATCCCTTCCACCCCCTCCCATGCAGATCCCCCCCATGTCTCCTCCCAGTCATCTGGGGGGAAGGTATTTCCCCCTTACCCTCCCTCCATGTCCCTGTACTCCACTGGGGCCCTTCCTTTGTGTCTTGTGGTGGTCTCCTCCCATCCCTCCATCCCCATACACCCCCTCCTGGCCTTACCACCTCCCACCACCTCCCCCCACCCCCTAGCACGCAGTATCTTTACCTCCCCGGCCTCGAATATTTTGCGTATTTTTTACGCTTTATGGTGCATGTTTTTGAATCATTACCTGTAATTTATTCGTGTCCTTGCATACAGATATGCACACCACAATTATTTTTAGCTGCCTTTACTCGAAACCCACTCGAAAAAGACATTTTAATTTATATCAACGCATGCAAGCATGTTGGAGCCTTCAAAAACGAAACGAAACAAAACTAGCTAGATTTGACAGTTCGGAGGGGAGGGGAAGGGGGAGGGGAGGTTAGGCGAGGGGAGGGGAGGAGAGAAGAGGGGAGGGAAGGGAAGGGAGGGAGGGGACTGGAGATAGGGGGAGGGGAGAGGAAGGGAAGATAATTTTTACTGTTTATCATATTCTTATTGAGGGATTCATGACCATTTTCCCTAGCTAGATTTGACAGCTCAGCAGGGAGGGGTGGTTAGGTGAGGGGAGAGGACGAGAGGGGAGGGGAGGGGAGAGGGGAGGAGGGAAGGGAAGGGAAGGGAAGGGAAGGGGAGGGAGGGGATTGGAGTATGGGGAGAGGAGAGGAGGGGACGATAATTTTTATTATTCATCATATTTATTTGGGGGGTTTGATACCATTTTATTTTTTTTCTAAGCACATTACAATGGTTTATGACAGCTGTACACACACACAAAAAAAATACATTGGTGATTTTTGTACGTATTCTTGCGAAAAAAACAGGTGCGAGCAGCGTGTTTTTTTTCTCATTGGGGCCGTGATGGGTAACTATTATAAACTTTGATGGGCCATAGCTCGATAACTATTGGGTCCAGGAGGGTGGGGTTTGCGTTTTCAGGTGTGTAAATTTAAGCTCTATAAATCGGGCATAAAACTTTTAACCTTTGACATAGTCGAAAAGTAGGCCTGTTTTTGAGTCCTGGGGAGCAGTCGAGGCTGGAGAATTGCATACCCTAGGGATTAACCTGAAGGAATGGGGAAGGGGAGGGTGGGAGGCAAACATTGGAAACAAAGAAGAGTCTGTCACAACCTTCCAGCACACAGAATCAGGGAGCTGTTGTACGTGGTACCAACACTGCACCAGTAATGACTGGCGATGAAGATGCAATGGTGGCTCATTTGTATCCACCAATAGGCTGGGAATGGGGGAAGTGCGGAAAGCACTAGTTGCCAGCTGCACTAGCGATGATGGACAAAATCCAAAGCATGTAAACAAGGCACAGTGACAGAGGAGCAGACCTCACAACATAGTCTAATTTTGAGCGAACAAGAGCCCGGTATTGGTGGAGAAGAGTGGCACGATCTGCACCCCAAGTAGTGTGGGACAGTATGTGCAATAGACTGAAGGCACAAAGGCATGGTGCTTTGAATTGGCTCAGGTAGGGAACCCAGGTCAGGCGTGAGTCATAGGTAAGCCTAAAAAATTTGGCACTGTCTACATAACCCAGCCTATGATCATACAAATACAGATCTGGGTCCAGATGCACCTATCTAATCCAACAAAGATGCATGGCCACAGATTTTGTGCTGGAGAAACGGAAACCATGTAAGCTTGCCCAAGCAGATACCCTGTCTAGATGTGCGAGACCCTGTCTAGACATGCAAGACGCCGCAAACCATAGTGCCAGGTCATTGACATAGAAGGAGTGAGACATACCCTCAGGCATAGAAAAAGACAAAGAATTAATAGCCATGGCTATTGAGGCTGACACTCAACACACCCCAGAGGAACACCCTCCTCCTGAAGCACAGGGCCAGAAAGAGCAGTGCCAAGGACTCTAAAGGTGCAGTGCGACAGAAAGCCCTGAACAAACTGCGGCAAACGGCCTCACAGACCCAAAGCATGCAGTTCTTGCGGGATTCCATATCTCCATGTTGTGTCATAAGCATTTTCCAAGTCAAAAAATACTCAAAGAAGGTGCTGACACTGAGCAAAAGCTCGACAAGCAACTGACTCCAACTGAAGTAGGGAATCTGTGGTAGAGCACACCTTCTGAAACCCAGACTGCACTGGAGAAAAATGACCTTCCCGCTCAAGATAGTACAATAATTGGACACTGACCATCTTCTCCAATAACTTGCAGAGGCATGAGGTTAGCGCAACTGGGTGGTAGCTAAAAGGCAAATGATAGTCTTTGTCAGGCTTTGCAAAGGGAAGTACAACTGCCACTTACCAACTAGGGGGCAAAGCACCCCCACGCCCGACCCTGTTATACAGGGCTAGCAAGTACTGTATGTCATACCCTCCTCATTCTGATGATGAATGAATGCATAGGGAATATTGTCCGGATCCGGGGAGGTATTAGTACAGGAGGATAGAGCTGACCTCAACTCCTGAAGGGTGAAGGGGACACTGTAATCTTCCCCATGTACAGAACTGAAATTCTAATGTCTGGCCTCTTCCCTCCAATGATGATGGGAAAACTTTGGAGAGCACATGGCTTTGGAAGGAACCCCCGCAAAGGCAGAGACCAACACGTTCGCTATTGCCCCTGGCTCGGTAACAGGGGCGCCATCCAGGTATTGCACCGGAGGAATACTGAGAGAAAACTTTCCTGAGACTTTAAGCACCTGGTTCCACATGAGAGAGAGAGAAGTGTGAGAGGAAATAGATGACACATATTTTTTTTATAACAGAAGAAAGGAAGGAAAAACAAATGAATAAAAAAATAATAAACCATACCGAAGTTAACTGGTGTCCTCTCTTCATAAAATATCTCTAACATTTAGACTTGAACAGATGTAGGCTAAAGTTTGGAGGGAAACAACTCTGGGGAAGTGAGTTCCAGAGAGATGCAGTTCGGGGAATGAAAAATTCTGATAGGCAGAAGTTCTGCAATATGGCTGAGTGACATTCCAGTCGTGAGTGCTACCATATGTGCGTGTAGCACGAGGGAAGGCATAGTGAGGTGGCACAATGGACGCAACTTTGAACATTTGCCATAAAAATATCTGTAAAATAATGTAGGGGAGGCAACATTCCTTCTTACTTGTAGGGGAAGTAGTTTATTTGTAATAGTAGGGTTATTAATAATTCTAACGGCTTTGGTCTGAATTTTGTCTAGTTGTTTTAATGCAATCTCTCCACATCCATTCCTTGGGTGAGCAGTATTCAAGCTGAGAGTGCACATGACTCCTATAAATTATACCTAACTGCTCATCAGTGAAGAAGTTACAGACTCTGTACAATAATCTAAGTTTCTTTGAGGTGGTTTTAGCAAGTGATCTGACATAACAGGTCCAGCTGAGGGCATTGTTAAGTGAGATGCTGAGAATTTCAAAACTTTTGGAGATGGGAATACTAGTAGCACTGAACATACGAATCTGGCAATATCTGTCTATTAGTAAACTGTATATATTGTATTTAGTTTTACAAACATTAAATGAGACAAGGTTGTTTTGTCCCAATTCACTGATTGTAGATAAGTCATGATTTATGGAGATGGCTGTACTGAGTTGAGAGTTACAGATAACAGACTTCGTAAATGGATGTCTGAGTGTGAATGAACTAATAAGTATTGAGTCATCTACGTATGAATGGATGGGACTGTGGGCAACAGATAAGCAATCATTAATATGAACCAGGAACAGGGTTGGTGCCAGAACTGATCCCTGCAGCACGCTGGTGTTAATCGAGATGAAATTGGAACATACATACATCTACTTTTATTTTTCTGTCACTGAGATATGAGGAAATCAAAGAAACAAAAGACACTAGTCCATACCAAGGGAGTTTGGACAGCAGGGAACCGTGCCATATTCTGTCAAAAGCTTTAGAATATCAAGGGCTACTGCATGAGTTTCTCCATGTAGGTCGATTGATTGATGGATGGTATGAGTCAGGAGATTAAGTATGTCAATGGTGGATCTTTCATGGCGAAAACCATATTGTCTATCACTAATTAAGGTGTTGGATTCAAGATGTTTAACTATATGCTTATTAATTAAAGTTTCAGATACCTTACCGAGAGATGTGACAGCTGTTGGTCTGTAATCAGAGGGGTCAGAGGAACTTCCTTTCTTTGAAATTCGTTGGATTTGGCTTCTTTCTGGATAACTGAAACTCCATCTGGGATTTGTTGGTCGGTAAATTGTCTAGGATGAATTTTATGTATCTAGTCTGTATTTTAAGTGAAACAATTTCGGGAGAGTCAAGTTCTAGTACTGGGACGTTCTGGCTGACTTCCTCTACGGTAGAATTTCTGGCAAATGTACTGGCAAAGATATTTGCTATCTCATGTGGGTCATTTGTAATAATACCATCTGAAGATTTTAGCTGGGGAATGGATGATGACTTGTTAAAGTTATTATTTAAAGAATTGAGAGTTGACCAGAATATTCTATTGTCATTAGGTTTGTTAAGTAGTTCTGATGCTTGATTTTGAAGAAAGTTTGATTTAGCGAGATTTATGACAGCTTTTGCATGGTTTCTAGCAATTTTAAAATGAGAGAGTGATACAGATGTTTTTGATTTTAAGTAAGAGTTATGTGCTAATGAGTTTCTGGCACAGTTGCTATCAGACCATTTTGGAGAGTTCGATCTTTTAGTGAACTCTTGACTTGGTATGAATAAATCCATACCAGCTAATATTAAGTTGCACATGTGGGACTGAGTAGAATTGGCATCACTAGAGAAGAAAGACTGCCATGGAATGTCAGCAAGATAATTTCTAAATCCATCCCAGTTTGGTCTATCAAAGTGCTGTCGGGTCACCCTGCCAGTTTCAGAATGGGGAGGTTTGTGGGGGCTAACTAATGAAGCTTTGATGAGATTGTGGTCTGAGGATCCAAGTGAAGACAGTACCTCTATCCTGTATTGATCTAGATTATTTGTCAGGAATAGAGCCAAGAGATGGGCATTATGATCAGGATTATCTGGTATTCTGCTTGGTTGCTTTACCAGCTGCATGAGATTAAACGATTCTGCAAGCAGCTCGCACTCTAGACCAGCATCGTCAGTCCTAGCAGAATGCAATAACCATTCAATATTTTGTATATTAAAATCACCCAGAATGGTAATTTCGGTGCTAAGGGCAAGGTTAGGGTTACTCAACTGTGTGGATATGGAATCAAATACACCGGATTCCGACCAAGAGGAGTAACATGCTGCTTTTAAGTTTCGACGAGCCTGGGCCTTAGCACATTTAAACTCTTTTATGAAATTCAGTCCTTTAGAGCCTATAACGACCATATGCACGTCTACGAGCATCAACACCTTGCCCACACTCCTCAGACCACCATGGAACAGATCTCTTAGGAATGTTGCCACTGGTCTTGGGAACAGACTGCAGGCCTGCCGAGTATAAAACATTCGTAATAGGCTTCACAGCCCCATCAGTCAATGGGAAAGATGCAACTGGGCTAGAAAAGGACATCAAGTCCAAAAACAATGCCCAATCAGCTCTATGGAAACACCATTTAGGGAGAAGAGAAGCTGGTAAAGGAGCCACCAAAGTCAAGATAACAGGAAAATGATCATTGGCATGTAGATGAGAGGACACCTTCCTTGTGAAGTCCAACAAAATGCTGGGTGAGCACAAAGAAAGATCACGTGAAGTAGAAATGCCAGTTTGAATATGGAAATGAGTGCACTCCCTAGTGTTCAAGGGAAAAAGACCCTCATCCTTGATAAGGGAGGCTAACATCAATCCATGGGGATTAGTAATAGAGACGCCCCAGACGGGGTGACGTCCATTAAAATCTCCCAGCAGAACGATCGGCTCTGGAAGCTGCTGAAGAATATTATGCAGATCAGAAAGGTGAACTGGAAAAAAGGAGACAAATAAATAGTGCAGATTGTATAGGATTTGCCTAGGAATGCCAGAATAGCCACGACCTGAAAGGGAAAGATGACATCCACCACCCTGGAGGGAACATCCTTGCAGACCATAATGGCATTCCCTCCACCACGCCCTCGGTCTGGTAAAGGGTCAGAATAGTAAACCTGATACCCAGCAAGGGTCAGAAGAGTGCCTAAACCAGAAATAGTTTCCTGCAGACACACACATGCAGATGCCCTAAAGATGAGATGCAGCTCTTCCCAACTAACTCATAGACCACGACAATTCCACTGATGGAGAGACACGGGAACCATGGTTAGGAGGATTAAGATGATGGCCCAGCATGCATCATCAGAAAACATCATCAAAAGCACACAATTAATATTATAAATCTCAGCAGAAGCCTAATTAGGAAAGTGTTGGTGTCGTGTGGAGTAGACTGTAGCACCAGTCGAGCAGGGCAGTACTCCCACAGTGGATGGAAAGCTGATGACAGGGAGAGCTGGAGCTCCCGTTTCATCAGCCCTCAGGACTAGTTCGTGACCATCCCCCTTTGGTGAACTTTATTCAGTATCTCAGTAACTCAGAGAGTAGGCCAGCATGTTCTCCAGTATAAGTTTCTCTAACTATCTACACCAAACTACTTGCACAGTACACACTACACTCCCTTATCCAAAAAAAAAAAAAAAAAAAATCGTGTCTACACAACACACAGCCTCGGAGTCCCTGGGGAGGGGGACCATAAATGCCCCCATCTTCTGCCCCTCTCCAGGTGAGGTCTCGAGCTGCCTGGAACCACTGTCTGACTCTCTTCTTCTTTATTTCTGCAACATTTGTGGCCTTTCCTCTAACTTTTGCTCTGTTGAGCACCCCCTCTCCTCCTCTAAACCTCACCTTCCTTTTCCAACTGAGACTCAGCTGTCTGAGGCAACTGACAGCAAACCCTTCCTTGTATCCTCCCACTTTCTCTATACTCATTTCAAAGCCAAAGGTCTGTTGTGTATATATACGCAACGACTTGTCTTGCTCTCGTGTTTCAAAACTTGATTCTTCTGAATTCTCTATAATCTGGCTTCGGCATACCTGTCATTCTCTGACTAAATATATCTGCGCTGTTTACTTCTCCTCTAATTCTAGTGACTATCAAAAATTCTTCGACTATCTTACTTCTACGATGGAACACATTATATCCATTTCTCCTTTCTCTGAGATCTCCATTCTAGGAGATTTCAATGGTCACCACCACCTTTGGCTCTCCTCTCATTTCACTGATTCACCAGGTGAACAAGCTTACATCTTTTCTATCCTTAATGACCTAGAGCAGCTTGTACAGCATCCTACCCGTATCCCTGACTGCCTTGGAGAGAGCTCCAATATACTTGACTTCTTCCTTACAACTAATCCTTCTGCTTACACTGTTAATCTTTTCTCTCCGTTGGGCTCCTCCAGTCACAACCTTATCACCTTAACCTGTCCTATCATTCCAGTACGGCCTGTGGACCCTCCAAAGAAACGTCGTCTGTGGCACTTTGGAGCTGAGGAGGCCCTCAGGCAGTGCTACTTTGATTTTCCCTGAAATGATTATTGTTTCCATGCCCGGGAGCCATCTGGGTGTGTCTTGCGCATTATGGAGGTTATTCTCTCGGGCATGGAAGCATACATTCCTTTCTCATATCCTTTGACTAATGCAAGAAAGCCTTGGTTTAATTATGCTTGTTCTAATGCTGTGTACAACAAGGAGAGGACCTATAAAAGATACTGGAGCCAACCCATCCTTGAATCACATCATTTTTACGTTTCAGCCTGGAATCGTGCTAAGTCTGTTCTTCGCTCTGCTAAAAATAATTTCATCTGTACTAAATGCTCTCAACTCTCCAACTCGAATTCTTCCCACTCCTTCTGACACCTCGCCAAAAACCTTTCTAACAACTTTACCTCATCATCCTTCCCTCCTTTTCTACTCTGATGGTTCTGAAGCTATTTCTTCTACTGATAAAACAGATATCTTCACACAGACTTTCTCCTCCAATTCCACCTTAGACGATTCTGGTGCTGCTCCTCCATCACTTCTCCCCTCTGACTTCCTCATGGCTGACATTAAAATTTCTTCAGCTGATGTATTTTCTGCCATAAAAGGCCTCAGTACTAACAAGGCATATGGTCCTCATGGAGTCCCTCCTGTTGTTCTTAAGAACTGTGCTTCTGTGCTTACATCCTGCCTAGGCAAACTCTTTCGCCTTTATCCATCAACTTGGACCTTTCTTGCTGGAAATTTGCTCTCAGTCAGCCAGTTCCAAAGAAGGGTGACCATTCCCAGCCCTCTATCTATCGTCCAATTGATTTAACATCCTGTATCTCAAAAGTTATTGAGTCAATTCTTAATAGAATAATTTTAAAGCATCTTGCCTATCACAACCTTCTTTCTGATCGTCAGAATGGGTTTCGTCAGGGAACCCATTGTTCTTCTCCTAGATCTATCAACAGTGGTGTTCCTCAGGGCCCTGTCCTATCACCAACCCTCTTCCTCTTATTCATCAGTGATCTTCTAAGCTGAACATCTAACCCTATCCACTCGTATGCTGATGACTCCACTCTTCACGTTTCCATTCGGCTCCCGCAACGTCCATCTCAAGTTACTTCAACAAACAAGGGATGAGGCTATGGCACACCTAATGTCTGACTTGGCTCGTATCTCTGTGTGGGGTAAAAATAATCTTGTTTTTTTTAATGCATCAGACTCAGTTCTTACACCTATCAACCCGACAAAATCTTCCACAGGTGTACCCATTAATGTTTAATAATATTCAGCTTAATCCCGCATCATCCTTGAACATGCTTGGGGTTTCATCCACTCGGGACTTATCTTGGAGAGATCATATTACATCTCTTGTAAGATCTGCTTCCAAGAGATTACGTGTGCTAAGCCGACTCCATGCCTTCTTTTTCCTGCACAATTGTTGACTCTATACGTGGGTTTTATCTGCCCCTGTGTGGAGTACAACTCTCATGTGTGGGGAGGTTCCCAACATACAACTCTTCTCAATAGGGTGGAGTCAAAGGCTTTTCATCTCATTAACTCTCCTCCTCTTACTGGCTTCCTTCATCCTCTGTCTCTTCGCCGCACTGTTGCTTTATCTCTTTTCTATTGCTACTTCAATGGTCACTGCTCCTCTGAACTGTCTGCTTGCATTCCTTCACCTCTACAACGGGCATGTAGCACCCGTCTAACAGCAAACTCTCATCCTTTTTCTGTCCAACTCTCTAATTCAAGAGTTAACCGTTACTCCTAGTCCTTCATTCATGCTACAGATCAACTCTGGAACTGTCTCCCTCTGTCTGTATTTTCTGCCTTCAGTCTTTCAAATGCAGTGTGTCTAGGCATCTCGAAATGATCGGATCTTGAATTTGGCTCCCTCATATTTTGTTTTTTTCTTGGAAGGAACAGTCAATGCAGGCTCATGGCCTTTGGTTCCTTCTCCCTATCAAAAAAAAAAAAAAAAGCGGATTTTGCAACCCTTTAGACCTCCAAGTCATTAATTAATTCTTGTATGAATTATATTCCAAATTTTCCATGGAAACTTAAATGGAAAAGCGTGGATCCCTAACAAGGGGGGTCTTCGTCTCTCCTGACCCCCCTTATGTTTATAATTCACTTCATACCGTACACACTCAAGTACGAATTCAAGTATTTCTAATTAAAAATTATGAAAAGTACTCACATCTCGAGTAACCTAAAGGCTATCCAATCTCGATATATCTGTAACCCTTTCAGGTCTCAAATAGGGCCCAAGGTCACGTTTGACAGACGCATATTTTTGTAAAGGCAAGGTTTGCAAATAAAGAAAAAAATGTCGTATTCATGCACAAGGCAGTAATACACATCTGCGTGTAAAACATTAGTGCTCTACTCGCCATACAGGTGCTGCAAAAATGATGGGAAGTTGCGTAACAAGTGGTGTGTGGTATCGTAGGGAGTATTGCCATCTCGGTGAGTAGGTGATTTCTTGGTGCGTAGGCAACATGATTGCATTGTTTGTTTCCACGTCTTCCCATAAAAAATAGTGCACTGATATACGTACAGTCGCCAAACTTTCCACCTGGGCCACCTAGCCACGAAAGGTGGGTAACAGGTGCTGGCAACAGTGTATATGTTTGTTCGTGTGTACATGCTTGACGGAAGTTCGGATCATCAACTCTCGTGTTCCGTAGTTAACCTCCGTCAGAGTTCATCCCAATATTCAGGCGACCATTTTTAGCTGACAGAATTTCAAAGGAACTTCTTGAAAGTATTGGATAATGCGAGTATTGAAAACAATAAAATAATCTAAAAGACCGCATCTTTACATATATTACATATTTGTAAACATATTCTTTTTTATTATTACATGATAAACCCAGGGCTAAAAATTGTCTACTGAATATTGGGGGGAAGACCCGTCGTGTGACCGGCCCTTACGGTAGATAAATCGATACCGGTGTCTGGATGTTCGGTTTGCATATCGCCAGTCCTGGGCCGGTTACGATTACACCTATTGAAATACCATTCTTGATCCCAGACATGATTAGGTTAGGTTAGGTCATTAATCGTTACAGGATTACTCATTGGGCGGATAGTAATTTAAACTATGTAGGGGAGATACTGTAGGAACTGTAGATGTCGAAGGTTGACCCTCGTTCGTTAGGGGAGAATACCACCTCGAGTCGGCAAGTCTCGAGCCGACAGACTTGGTGAGTCAGCGCGACCTGTGGCACGTAACATTTTTCCGTGTGACCAGTTTTATGCAACTGGCTGAGCCGATGGCAGAGCCGCCTTACTCCTGAGACATTGTTCTCCCCACCCAACTCCGTACTTAGCCATCTATGGGATGAACTCTGACGGAGGTTCACTACAGACGATGAGAGCTGATGACTCGAACTGTCGTCAAGCATGTACACACGAACAAACATATACTCTGTTGCCAGCACCCGTTACCCACCTCTCGCGGCTGGCTGGCACAGGTGGAAAGGTTGGCGACTGTACATTATATCCCCTTCACCCAGCGCCTAACAGTTATCGTACTGCTGGCTCGGTTGTACTGCCTTACCACAGAGCTGATAACATCTCATAGAAACACTCGTTGCTCGTTATAAGAATGTATTAATACCTGTGGATCTGCAGTTATTTGTACTACATAATGATCCTTTACACCACTATACTATCCTTTACACCAGTATACTCACACACCACAAAGCCAGCCAGGAGACAGGACGTGTGTGCTGGGCAATCCCCAGGTCCTGTCCTCCCCACTTACTATTTTTTAACCAGCCCGGGCTAATGTATGGCCCGGCCTGCACTATATGTGCAGGAAATCTTTGAACGAACGAACGAACCACTATACTTGTGAATGTTTTGTCTATGGAAATTAATTTCCAAAAGCTAAAGAGAGACTACATAAAAAACGAGAGCGAGAATAAGTAAAGAATGGTTGATAAATATTTATACCACGTTTTACTTACCATTGATTTTTACAGCAACTATGGAATCAGTTCAGGAGTAAAGCAAGAATCCTCACACAGAAAATTATCTGGATTACCATGGTCACTTAAAATTGTACGAAAAGTATGGCAGAGCTAAGGCGGAGAATTTTTTATGCAAAGTTTTGCGAGAGCATGGACTTGTGTACTGTATGTTTGGATGGTGTGCCCTACCACCTCTCCCTCCTTGTCTCTGTGTACCGCTGTCCTCCCCCCCCCCTCTCTCTCTCTCTCTCTCTCTCTCTCTCTCTCTCTCTCTCTCTCTCGTCATGTGCAGTAGGTAGAGTGTTTGTATGATCAGTCAGTTTGCTGCAGTCAATAATTTTGAGGTCCGTTTAGCCGCCAATAATGACTGTAAAAAAAGACAAAGGTTTAAATGTGATCCACCGTACATTAAGAGAGAGAGAGAGAGAGAGAGAGAGAGATTGCGGTACACAGAGACAAGGGACGGAGAGGCGGTAAAGCACACCACCCAAACAGACAAGTCCATGCGCTCGCAAAGCTTCGAAAAAAAAAAAAAAAAAAAAAAAAGTCTGCCTCAGCTCTGCCATAGTTTTCGTTAAATTTTAGGTGATCATGGTAATCAAGATTATTTTCTGTCTGATAATTCTTACTTTATACTTGAATTGATTCGGTAGTTGATGTAAAAATCAATGATAAGTAAAAACTGGTATAAACATTTTTCAACCATTGTCCTACTTATTCTCACTCTGACTTTATTACTGTAGCTTCTCTTTACTTTTTGGAAATTAATTTCCATATACAAAACATTCACGAGTATAGTGGTGTAAGGGAAAATCATGTGTACAAATAACTGCAGATCTACGGGTATTAAAACATTCTCATTACGAGTGATAAATGTTATGAGATATTATCAGCTCTGTAGTAAGACAGTAAAAGATACAACCGAGTCAGCCATAAGATACCTGTTAGGCGCTGGGGCAAGAGGACGTGGTTTACAGATAAATCGAGATTGGATAGCTTGTAGGCAAAACTGACCCATCCATTAAGAGCGTTGGATAGTATTCCCGCATTTGTTATTATGACCATTCGATGGAGAAGGCCAAGGTAGTTGTGATCGTAAAGTAAAAATAATTAAGCACAATAGAAGACACCCATACAAACATTAGTTACTAAAATAATGCTGGATGTTTATACTCCAAGAACTAATATTCTAAAAAATCAAAACAATACTATCAGATACAGTCACTCTAAGATGAGATGGCAGAGTTTCAGATTGTTTTGTTCACTCTGCACTACAGGCGTTCAGTGAAAACTTAATGAATAAAAAACAAAAAACAAAAATCTGTACCTGCACCACTTCATACCGAATACATTACATTGTACATCGCACTAAGAACTGTCTAAAATGAGTGACATGAGACAGTGATATAATTATTAGATGTTAGCACTGTAAGATGGGTTCCTTATATTAATGTGTAATTTATTGCTCTGCACGAAGCGCAGTATACCCCTGTGTTCTTGAATATTTACTCTCCAGAATTTCGAATATAGGTGGTCTACTTTCGAAGGCCTCTCGAGGAAAATTCTTGTGACTGCATTACACTACTTAGTTTTCAGATGTGGTTATGATATAGGACCAGTATGGATGTCACAACCATGGAAATTTTTCTGAGTAAGGATACCCTACCCGAGGTAGCAGCTAGACTTTTCTGTCGTATATTCCTTGTTTCCCCCCAGGTTGTAACAATTTTTTAGTCCCGGTTGATGAAAAATTATTTTCAGTTGTAAGGAGGTATGACAGAGTTTATCTTTTTCTCTTACACTGGTTAACAGAAAACCAAAACATGAACTAACGCTAGCAATGCAAAATCACATACAGTTGCTCTGTCTGTTAGTTTTGCAGTGTCTTTAGTATTTTTCTCTTCAGATAAACCGCAGTGTCCTGCTAAACCGAAAATACTAATATGGAAGTTTTGGACTCTTGTCAGTATCGTTTATGCACAGAAGTTACTAGGCTATGACACAGGTCTGGCAT
Organism: Coenobita brevimanus; assembly: GCF_032717465.1. Lineage (NCBI taxonomy): Eukaryota > Metazoa > Arthropoda > Malacostraca > Decapoda > Coenobitidae > Coenobita > Coenobita brevimanus. The sequence goes on from NC_137046.1 coordinate 15,370,899, forward strand.
TCCTGAAGGAGCTATGACTCTCAGCAGATTCTCGACTTTTTCTGTATATTTCATTCACTGATAGTTCTCTGGCCTATACTCTCTTCTAGAGATTTTTCTTAATGGGAAACTGGTGTAATGTCTTTGAGTAATAGCTGCCTCCAGTTGTGCTTGCTGATGAACCATTTGAAATAGCATACTAAATTAAAGCTGACTTCCTGCTTTACGTTGTCGTCCATAGAGACAACGGAACTGGAAATACATGACTTTAAATTATTCACAAGTATATTAATGGATATTATAGCAAATAATAATGACATTTTCATTATTTATTGAAGCCCTTTTCTTTAGTCTTACGCTACTAAAAATATTCCTTGTTATTCCGCAACTTATCCCTGAATGTACAGGGGAGAGAGTTCTTAAATTTTTATTTGTTCTGTTTGGGATTTCATATTACTGTAACTAACTAGTTACTTCCAAGAATATTAAATGTAACGGTACTTTGGCATTTACTTATTGGTTGATTAAAAAAAAAAAAAAAAAAAAAAAAAAAAAAGGGCTTCATCTTCTAAATATCTGAAGAAGAGTACAGTATCAATGACCGAAAACTTGCCAGAAATGCTGCCATTACTTCTTTGGGCTACTGTGCAATTGTGTAACCTCGTATTTAAAAGCATGTTTCACAGACAATTATCGTAATGCCTCTCTCTCTCTCTCTCTCTCTCTCTCTCTCTCTCTCTCTCTCTCTCTCTCTCTCTCTAATGGTAGTTAATAATGGTAGATACTAGTGGAGCAGGGAGAAAAAGGGAGCAGATGGAGAGAACATTTTAAGTAATTGTTGAACTTACAGGATGGAAGTAATGCGAGTATAAGTGGCTGGGGAATGGCTGGAAGGAGGAGGGAGGTGAGAAGACAGGAAGAAATCAGTAGGATAGAAGTTGTGGAAGCAATGAAGAAAGTTAAATTGGGGAAAGCCCCAGGAATTGATGAAGTGTGTGGTGAAATGCTGAAGCATGGGGGAGAGATAGTAGTAGAATGGATGTGGAAGATGTGCAGATTGGCATGGGAGGAAGGTAGAGTCCCGGAGGATTGGAAGTCAGGTATAATTATTCCCTTGTACAAAGGAAAAGGGGAAAAAGAAGTGTGTGGTAATCATAGGGGCATTTGTCTTCTTAGTATAATAGGAAAATTGTATGGTAGGATACTTACTGACAGAGTTAGAGAAAGAACAGAGGAATTAGTTGGAGAAGAACAGGGAGGCTTTAGGAAGGGAAGAGGTTGTGTAGATCAAATATTCATTCTTAGATCTTTAGTGGAAAAGTTTCTAGAGAAGGGAAAGAAGTTGTATTCAGCTTTCATGGATCTGGAGAAAGCATATGACAGGGTGGATAGACATGGATTGTGGGAACTATTAAGAATATATGGAGTAGATGGGACGTTGTTGAATGCTGCGAAGAGTATGTATGATGGTGCTAAGGCTGCAGTGCATGTGGATGGTGAACTAAGTGAATTTTTCTCTATGAAGGTTGGGTTGAAACAGGGATGTGTCATTACTTCATGGTTGTTCAATCTGTACATGGATTTTCCATAGTAACATTGTTTTTATTTTTTTTTTGGCTTCAGCAATTAAATATCAGAGATTCTACCTATTATTTTACATAAACGTTTTTGTCGTGTTTTGATGGTGAAATCACCAAGGGAAAACACCCCATTTCTGGCTCTGATCATCTCATCAATAACCAAGTCATTATCACTTCAGATTCATCGACACGGCAGGTTGGCAGCGAAGATTATAGAATTTAGAACTGCACGTGTGATGAACGCTACAGCGCCTCTCTTTACACCTGCACCCGCGTACCATTGGAACTTATGTTGCTCAAACAAACCCTGAGCAATATTAAGAACTTCGGTTTTCTTCACTTGATATTTCACAATACTCAATGAGCGAATCTAAATTTAATCAGTAGCCAATAATCATCCATGGAAAAATCATCGTGGGGAACGCCCTGTTTTTTTTTTATTTTTTTTTTTATCCTGCAGTTATAGCCGACAATTTGCCATAGTTTGTGAAAGCTACTCGGCCATTATGAATATTCCGCGTGGTTCATACAATGCGGTCCTTCTATTATGTAGAAGATAAGTTGAAAACAACATGTGCGAGTTTCGAAGTAAGTCGATGCGCCGGTGAATACTGAAATCTCATCGAAGTTACTGTTGTTACAATGTATGTGTTGGGAGGGTGTATGTGAATGTCTTTCGTTCCAGTATATTTTCCATTGTTCATCTACCATCATCATCATCATCATCTAATCCTGTGTTGCCCCATGAGGAGCGTAGGAGGCCGAGGCTAGGCAAGTTGGTCCTGATATTTAAGATGAAAGTGACCAGCCTCACTCATCCCTGAGTGGCTTTACGTGAGCAATAAATCTCAACCAACCCTAGGATAAAAACCCGCAGAGGCTCAATCCGACTGAATCGCCTTCATTACCCACTAAACCACCAGTTGGCATAATTTGGTTATATAGTTACCACCCACCGTATTTAATGGTTTCCTGGTGTACAGAAAATCATTTGGTTTGTAACTTAGTGTAGAGTCACCCTTTGACAGAAGGAAGGGAAAGAATGAAGGAGAGAAGGACAGAATAGGGATGAAGGGAAGAAGGAAGGAAGAGGGAAAAGGGCAGTCGCACGAGAGCAGCACTACATCGAGTGAATGGATGGTGAGTGCCCTCACCTACCTCTTTCAGCTACCATCATGAAGAAATAATATATCAGAAGGAAACAGTGATACCATGGCGCGCGTTCGCTCATCACGCGCTCACAAGAGCATTTGACTGGTGTATAACTAAGCGTGTTATGTTTGAATGAAGAGTGAATCTAGGTATGCTTCTTTCTCTGAGAACACAACTGTCATACTAATGATGCTTCGGCTTCTTTAAGTTGACTTCTTTTTCCCTTCACTTTTGGATCACAACACCTTGTATATAATAGCGGGGAACAGAGCTAGAATAATGATGATGATTACCATGTTTTCGACACCAACAAAAAAACCGCAGGTGCAGTTTTATGTAAAGTACTATATTTTATCTACTAAGTTCAAAATGTATTCAGCGATCTAAAGCCATGCAGTGGAACAAACTGGTACAGTTCCAGCTTAATGAGTATGATGGTATCGATCACCTGAGACGCTCCTGAGTCCACATTCGGTGAGATTAGGAGGCCCAATAACACCTTAGCCTTGGCGATGGATTCACTGGACTATTTTCTTGCTCATTTGTGTGTTTGAATATCGAAAGTTTCTGTAGCCAACGTACTGCAGAATATTTTTATACAATGTTCATGACTATATAGCAATAAAAATGTAATTCGTGAATGATGAAGAATATAGGTTTATGCATGTGTGTGGGTATATTGTATGCTCTCATGAAGTGGATGGATATGAATGTAAGGGAAAGGTGAGACGTGGAAAGTCCAGAAGTTGATACTGTACATTAAGTGAATGTGTTAATGAGTAAGAACAAATGCAATGGACGTTACTGACGTAAGAAGAATTGACGAAAGAAGGACATTTAGGGATGATTTCTTTTTCTCTAAACAGAAGGAACCAGAGACTAGAAACTCGCAAAACTTTACCATAAGAAATAGGTTAATTAATAAAACAGTGCCAAGTTCAAGATACGTTCATTTCACTGTGTCTGGACACATTACACCTAAAAGACGAGAGGTCATAGGCAGTAGGAAATACACAAAGAGAAAGACAGTTCCAGAGTTGACAAGTTGCATTCATAAGAGACTGAGAGTATCAGTTACAGTAACTCTTGCATTAGAGAATTATACGAAAAAGGGATGACAGTTTGCTGCCAGATGGGTGCTATGTGCTTGCCGTAATGGAGGAGGGATGCAGGCAGACAGTTCAGAGTAGCAATGACCATTGAAAAAGCGACAGAAAAGAGATTAAAATGCTGCATTGAAATGAAGGGACAGAGGTTGAAGGAAGTTAGTATCAAGAGAGGAGTTAATAAGACAAGCCTTTGACTCCACCCTGTTGAAAAGAGCTGTATGTGGGGGATCCCCCTCACATGAATCACACCCCACACAGGGGCGAGTATGATGTATGTATTGTTATGAGAATATATTACGGTGCTGGGTAAGCCAGTTTCCGTTATTCCATCCATCCATCCATCAGACAATCCTACGTTGCCCCACGAGGAGCGTAGGAGCCCGGGGCTAGGCTGTTGGTCCTGACATTTAAGATGAGAGTGACCAGCCTCACTCATCCCTGACTGGCATTACGTGAGCAATAAACCCCAACCACCCATTGGATAGAAACCTTCACCGGCTAAATCCGATTGGAGCGCAATAATTACCCACTAAACTACCATGCGCAAATTTGGTTATATGGTTACCACCCAGCGAAGGAAATGGTTTCCTGGTGTACAGGAAAGCATTTGGCTTGTCACTCACTGTAGAGTCACCCACAAGCAGAAGGAAGGGAAAGAATGAAGGAAAGAAAGACAGAAGAGTGAGTGTAAAGTCACCCGTAGGCAGAAGGACGAGGAAAGACTGAAGGAAAGAAAGAGGAGGATGGAAGGAAAGAAGGATGGAGGAGAGGAAAGGACAGACACCCGAGAGCAACACTACATTGAGTAAGTGGATGGTGAGCGACTCTTTTAACCTTTATCAATCACCAGAAGGGTAGGGTGAAAATCACAAGAAAACTAACTTACTTTACGCTGTAACATACAAAAGACCAAGATTCATTTACAAAATGGGGGACTCATACATGTTTACAACACAGATATAAAAATGGGTTATTTCTCTTTCCTGATCAAATTATAACAAGTGGAAGGTAGGTGCTCACAGCATGAGGAACTAGGAGAACTCGTTGGTGGTATAATCCACCCACCAGTGTTATATGGAGAGATAAACCACAAGGGAAGATGGTGCTAAGCCTGTGTGTTTTGTAATCAAAGTCAAAGACTGTGTGAATGTGTCTAATGGAAAATGTGTCCCGAATGCGTCTAATGATAAAAACTGTCTCTCGCTTCTTCCTCACGCATTATATAGTAGTTTATTCCGCCTCCTTAGACTTAATAAGCCAATGTTCTGTCTTAATAATAATCTACAGATTATTACACACAAAGGAGGCTTCTGCTGCCAATTACAAGATAACACATCCTAACTCTTAGCCAATTAGTAGTTATCAAGAAGGCAGAGCTGGTCAGTCATTGGAGAACACTCTAATTAACTCCTCCTACAGAGTATGTCGCACTCACTTTGTCAAGGACAAGGTCACTCCTGCATAGTATATGAAAAATTAGTGAATGTTATTCTGCCTAGAAACAGAATATACACAAAGTGTTGTAGTGATCTTATTTGCTTCCTTGTGTAGAACAGGGGCCTTTCTCGCAGCTGTGTGAATAGCGGAAAATATAGTAAGGTCATATTTCCTTTAACTCAGGTGTCACTGACACTCCCAAAAATGATTTAGTAATCTCGGTCATTCGTCTTATCTCCCTCCTGTATCTGTTCACCTCTTCCACTTTCATCCATTTCTGCTCTATTCCATCTCTTACTCCACTGGGTAACCATACCAACGACACCTTCCTTCCTAAGGAAGGGAGGGTATAGTACAAAGTTAAATCCTGGACAGGGAATCAGCCAGAATGTTAGTAACCCATTTTACATGCTGAGCCTCTACGGAGTATTCTTGGAGAAACAGGGCCCATCGGGTCAGTCTGAGATTTTTGTTTTAAATCGGGACAAGAATTTCAGAGGGTGGTAATAAGTGTATACCACCACATTACCTGACCCTGGACCAACATAAACTGAGAAGTGTTGCAAAGGAAGTATGAGTGCAAAGAGTTCTTTTTCAGTAGCTGAATAATTTCTCTGGGCCTTATTGAATTTTTCGCTAAAACAGCATAAAGGCATCACAAAACCTTGATCATGATCCTAAAGCTAAACTGTGCTGGTCCTATGGTCACTGGCATCAACAGCTAATTTAAAGGGTTTATCAAAATTTGGAGCTTGAAGCACAGGGTGGCTTGATAGGATGGCTTTGACTTTAAAATAGGTATCCTCACATTTTGACTTCCATGCATACCTGACTCCCTTAATAAATAAGTGAGGGGGACTGCAATATAAGAGAAGTTCAGGACAAAATGTCTGCAATTCCTATATTTGGGTAGGGGGGAGTTGACAATGGCCCGAACTTTAACATTAAGTGGGCTAACTTCACCTACTAATACCACATAACATAGGTACTGTACTTGAGCCTTTACGAAATTCAAATTGTTAAATTAAGCACTAAATTAGGAGAGCACAGTCTTTGCAGCAATGCATCTATTTGGTTCAATTGTTCCTCCCAGGAGTTATTGAAAAAAACTACATCATCAGTATAAGTGACACATCCCTTAACCCGTCACGTCCCGAGGTTTTCTGCACCTCCGACATCCCCCAGTCCCGAGGTATTTTCGAAAAAAATTTTTTTGGCTAAAACCTTCGCTTTTGGTGAGAAACATCGAAAATTCATAGAGAAATCGCTCACTTGAGGTTTAAAGTGCCCAATCCAGGTAGGAGTTCCTCCTTACCTGAGTGGGTTTTCTAACATGCTGGCACCAAGGAAAATGAGTTCTATGGGAGGGTAACTATTTTATCCACTCATAAACGGTATTTATTTATTTACTTGGTACGAATGTATATGTAGTATGTGAGTATATTGGTTTTCAAGCAGTAATAAAGGCATTATAAGCAGTTTCACTCACTAACTAATCACCATACCTGACCTTTTTTTGCCACATTACCTGATCATTATTTCTGGCTGTTTCTTCTTCTAATGCTATGTAAACCTTGTCCTCCACATTGTCATCGATTGGGGAATCACTCTGGCCCTGAATATCTTTACTAGGCAGGTCACTGGTAACAGGTCCTTTGCCAAGACAATGGCGTGAGGGGGGGAGGGGGGAGGTTATGCAGTGTAAGGCATTGTCCCTGCTTGGCATCTTGTAGAGTAATAGAGGAAGGTGTCCCGTGTATACATACGAAAAATCATGTGCGAAAATTGAAAATTGTGCAAATTAGGGACCTTGCAATTGCACGACGTACTGGTACGTCGCCGGGACTGGCAAATGCAAATCGTTGCAACGTACCCATACTTCAACGGGATGGGGCGGGTTAAGATCCCTTGTGACATCATTCATCAGCCCCCGGAAGGTGGCAGGGGCATTCTTCATACCATAGGGCATGACTTTAGAATTATAAATATTGCCACTGACAACAAAACAGGAAATTTCTTCAGCCCTTTCTGTGAGTGGGACTTGCTGATAACTCTTCATCAAATCTATTTTTGTTATAAACTTTACACTGCCTATAGCATCTGCACAGTCATCCACTCTAGGAAGTGGGTAGATGTCAGTCTTGGTAAGGAAGTTTACTTTACAATAATCAATACGAAAACTATATGACCCACCGGGTTTTGGGACCACTATGACCGGGGAGCACCACTCGCTTTGACATGGCTCGATCAACTCCTGCTGCAGCATGTAGATCAGTTCTTCTTGGAGTATGGACTGATTCTGAGGACTAGAATGGTAGGGTGACTGCTTTACAGGGCTGGGTTGTGCTGTGTCGCTTCTGTCTGTCCCGGTGTGTCCCGAAAGACATCAGAAGACTTTCTGAGAAGGGCAACAAGTTCTGCACATTGCTCTGCTGTCAAATCGGAGAGTTAATCACTTAATGTATTCCAAGTCTCCTGGTTTTCTCTCCAACTAGTCATCGGGCCCAAAGTCAAAGGTCAGACCTCGTCCTCCACTATCTCGATAGCCGACAACACTAGCACTAGGGGAGTCTATATCTCACCTGTGGTACTCCTTCAACATATTCACATGGCAAAACTTTCGTTCCTTCTTCGAGTCTGGGGTGAGAATGACATACTAAACTACACCTACCCTCTCGTCTACTACACAATGGCCTGCAAAACTTGCCTGCAGAGGCTGACCATGAATAGGAAACAAGACAAGGACTTGGGTGAAACATTCTGTTCTACTTTCTTGCAGTGGTCATATCACCTCTTCCTCTTCTCTTGATATGACTTCAAGTTTGCCCTCGCTACTTCCATTCTATAGGCCGGTCTGTCTTTAAATTTTAACACATACACTAGCAAGTTAATTTGTCAATATCCTTGAGCCATTGTTGTTTAAGTAGTTTAAGAGGACCTCTTACTTCATGACCAAAAATTAACTGAAATGAGGAGTAGCCCAAGGACACGCTCGGTGTCTCTGGTTGCAAAATGCAAGAGGGGCAAACACTTGTCCCATTCCATATCCTTAACACACACTTTTTTAAGCATGCCCTTCAAAGTTTGGTGACACATTTCTAATGCACTCTGACTCTGAGGATAAGCTGAGGATATGATCTGGGAGATTCTTAACTCCTCAAGGGTTTACCTGAGAAGTCTGGAAATGAATTTACCGCCTTGATCTGACTGAACTTCCTTTGGGAGACCGAAATGGGCAAAGAAGGTCAACTCCTATTTCATAACTAATTTTGCTGAAATGTCTCTTAAGGGGATGGCTCGGTATATCTAGTTGCCATGTCTAACATCGTGAAAGATGTACTGGTGGCCTGAGGAGGTCTTAGGCAAAGAGCCAACAATGTCCACAAGGACTCTAGTGAATGGGGCATCAAACTAAGGTACAGGAATCAAAGGAGCTGCAGGGATGGGCTTGTTGCTCTTAGCAACTAGCTGAAAGGTGTGGCATGACCTGCAAAACCGGGAGACATCTTGACGGATTTCAGGCCAGTAAAAGTGCTGCCAGATGCAGAAGAGAGTCTTCCTCACTCCTAAATGACCTGCTAAAGACGAGTCATGTGCTATGGACATTATTTTTTGCCTATAGGGTTTTGAAACTACCACCTGATAAACAGTCTCCCACTCGTCATCATGAGCAACACTAGGAGGTCTCCATCTTCTCACTAACACGTTATTTGGCCTTAAGATACAACATTCTGCCAATTCAGACTCACATTCATATTCCCTGACTGCTGAGTCAATTAGAGTGGCAATCTCCGGATCAGATTTTTGCATATCAGCTAACGTTGCACTTGCATCAAACTGGGTGAATCACTAACCTCATGGTCGTTCAACAGGGCAAAGAAGGTATCTCCAAGCCATATATCATCGTCGGCATTGCCATTGCCATTACTGTCAACATTATCATGGCTGGCCTTTGCCATCATAGGTTTACTTCTAGTACCCTCGATAAAAAAGAAAAAAAAAAAGTATCGGCACCCTGGGGTCGGATAAGATTGAAATGCTTCGTCTCTGGTTCTTTCGGTAGTGTTGGCATGCCTGTTTAATTCACGAAATTGGTTGAGTTGCTATGTAGTGCAATGCTACTATGATGAATCCAGCTTATATAACTGTAAAATGTAAGATAACAACAAAAATGAAGGATGCAAAGCAACATAACCGTGTCATTTCCAGTAAATCATAATCCGTGTATCATAATGTATCACACTGAAAGAGTGCCGATACAGTTTTTTATTGGGGGTACAAACAGGAAACAATGTAGGACATACAACTTCCAGCACTTTAGTCCTATCCTCACTCAGGGATTTTTTGGCACACAGGGAACAGCACTCACATGTCTTCCTGCACCAAGTCTTTACCCAAAAGCAAAGTGACTCCTTGTACAGGCAGCTGATCAACAACGCCCACCCACACTGAACCAGTAACTAACTATGACTGGAGCTTCACCCCAACTGGGGGAACAGATACAAACTCAGCTAAACCCTGCAACAAGACACATTCATTAGGGTCAGCTACATCAACTATCCCCTTCAGCATTAGTGACTGTGAAGCTCCTGTGTTTCTAAGTATAGTGACTTCCTTACCACTCTTTCCCCATCAAGTGAAACTAACCCCTTCGATATGAAGTTAGTAAATAAATCATCTGAGTAGGAGTCACTTTGTGTACTGCTTGGGAAAGGACACTCTGATGGAGTCATATTAGCACTCACTTGATCCTGACGGCTACACTGCCCTAGTCCTACTAGTGTCAAACAATGGCTCTGCGTAAGTCTATCAACCACTGACTGCTCCACTCTGGCCTTATCAACAATATGCACCTGCTGGGGGGAGTGTCTGTCTACCGTTAACACTATCAGTGGGTGGCTGCTCTCTGTTAGTGTCAAAAGATCCCCAAGAGTTTATCAAAGTAATGGATTTAACTTTGGAACCTTGACGTTTCTTCCAATACCAATCCTCTAAATGTCGAGGTTTCTTGCAACACTGGCAAAACCTGACACTTTTTCCTGACCCTCTGGCAACACTGTCCTCATTTACTCCTCACTTACTTTAGTGGAACTAACACGCTCAGGGGTTGCAGTGTTCCCAGTTGTGTCACTGGACATTTTCTTGTCTTAGCAAAAGGAAGGGTTCACAAAAACTGGTTGGTATACTCTCCTACTCTTATGAAATGACTGAGGCTTATGTTCATGCACATGAATTATACTATAATTATCTGCTTCAACGGCAGCCTCAGCTAAGGTATTTAAATCTTTCTCTACGAGGTGAGTAGCAACATCCTTATCTAGGTTACCAGCAAAGTTCTCCAAGATCATGAGTTCTCTCAATTTAGTGAAACTGTTAACTTTCTTAGAATGCAACCATTGATCAGTTAATTCTGTGAGTACTCAAGCATATTTCACATTAGTCTGAATTTCTGTTTAAAGGTGGATCTAAATTTAAGTCTATATGGCTCTGGCACAAGCTCATATGTTTTGATAATGGTAACATTTTCACAATCATAGCACATTGGTCAATTGATAAAGTAATATAAACCTCTTGAGCCTTTCCTTTCAAAACACTCTGCAGCTGTACTGACCATGAGTCTTTTGGCCAAGAAAGAGGACCTGCCACCTTTTCAAATATTTGGAAGAACTTAGTGACATCTTGTTCATTAAAGGGAGGTACTAGCCATGTATTCCTGGTAACATCCCAAAAGATTCCCTACCCGTATTCCTGACCGCCTTTGGAGATAGTTCCAACATACCTGACCTCCTCTTCATTACAACTAATCCTCAGGTAGTGGGGTGTTCGTATGGAACCTCAATTTCAGAAGGAAAAGGACAACGAGCGTTGACGTAAGCAGCATCTTTATTCAAAAGTTTCGACATTTAAATTGTCATCATCAGTGATCTAAAAATGGGAAATAAAAAAACAAGTCAAAAACACTTAATTCACAATATTGTGCAAGTGTAAATTATACACAGAGACATACGGTCTAGCCTACATATGACAAAAATAAAACAGGGGGATGGGAAAGGGTTCTAAAACAGTTACGTAACATAAAGAGGTACTGCATATATAGTGTTTTTCAGAGATGGATTATAGGACTTTATATACATTGATTCTAGCAATCTTAAGTTACTATTTGATGAAGAAGCTAATATTTTAAAATACTCCATTTTAAGTAAGATATCACATGATTCACAATGGAATCTTACTGCTGAGTGAAGAGGGGACCCGAGTCGTCGGCCTGTCCTGCTCGACTGACCCATATGTTTTCTGTCCTAACCTTGAAAGCACGGATTGTGCCACCAATATACCCGGCCTGGCAACCAAGGCAAGTGAAACAATAAACAACAGACGAACGGAGGTCGGTCGGAACAGGGTCTTCAACGTGAAAAAATGAGCCAATTTTGAATGAATTACTGAGTATTATCTGAAAGTCAATTTGAGAATAAAATTTAACAAGGCTGTGAATCAACCGGGTTTTCATTTGAACCGAAATATCACCCAAGTAGGGTAAACGGAGATAAATTACCTCCTTACTAGCAGTAGAGATTTGTTGTTTAGGCATGTAGTGGTTGTTAAGATAATTCCTTACAAGACGATAGAACAAGTTATCACTATAGCCATTATTTACGAAATATTTTCTTAGGAAGCAAATCTCATCATGGAATAGGGAATATGTAAACGAGAGAAAAAATGCTCCATGTAACAAAGTCTTAACAGCATTGATTGTTAAACATTTTGCAACAATAACTGAAAAAACTGCTACCCAAACCTGAGAAAGTAGGCTTACGGAACACAGAACACATGAATTTACCATTATCTCTCCTAACTAGGATATCTAAAAATGGGAGACAACCGTTGGAATCTGTTTCAATCGTGAACTGTGTGTTACCATGACGAGTGTTAATATAGTGCAAAAAATCCTGAGCATGGCTTTTGTCTCTAAATATGACAAATGTATCATCGACATACCTTCGGTACATCCATGGTTTAATGTTACTTGGACAATCTCTTAGTCATAATTTTTCATAATAACATAAAAAGATGTTGGCAAAAGTAGGTCCAAGGGGTGATCCCATAGCAACACCATTAATCTGTTTGTAGAGGTAGTTATTGAAAATAAACAAGCCATCCTTAACACAAAGGGCCAAAAGTTGTTTGAATACTTGTCTTGTCATTCCCCTGAAAAGTTTAATGTCTTTATAGAGCACTTTGTTTTTTTGTTTCCCATTTTTAGATCACTGATGATTACATTTTAAATGTCGAAATGTTTGAATAATGATGCTGCTTACGTCAACGCTCGTTGACAACTAATCCTTCTGCGCACACTGTTACTCTTTCCTCTCCACTGGGTTTCTCTGACCACAACCATATCACCATAACATGTCCTATCACTAAAGTATGGCCTGTGGACCCTCCAAAGAAAGTTCGGTTGTGGCACTTTGAAGCTGCTGATTGGGTGGCCCTCAGGCAGTACTTCTTTGATTTTTCCTGGAATGATTATTGCTCCCATGGCCGAGAGCCATCTGAGTGTGCCATGTACATTATGTTTATTCTCTCAGACATGGAAGCATACATTCCTTTCTCATATCCTTTGAGTAATGCAAAGAAACCTTGATTTAATCACGTTTGTTCTAGTAGTGTTCACAACAAGGAGAAGCCTACAAAAGGTACTGGAGCCAACCCACCCCTGAATCTCATCTTTTTTATATTTTTGCCCGGAATCGTGCTAAGTCTGTTCTTCGCTCTGCTAAAAATACTCATCCATAATGAATGCTCTGAACTCTCTAACTCGAATTCTTCCAGCTCCATCTGGCACCTTGCCAACAACCTTTCTAACAATTCTACCTCATCATCCTTCCCTCCTTATTTCCACTCTGATGGCTCTGATAAAGCAGATCTCATCATTCAGACTTTCTCCTCCAATTCCACCTTAGATGATTCCGGTGCTGTTCCTCCATCACTTCTTCCTTCTGACTTCCTCATGGCTGACATTAAAATGTCTTCAACTGATGCATTTTCTGTGATCATTGGCCTCAATACTAAGAAGGCATTTGGGCTCGATGGGGACCCTCCTGTTGTTCTCAAGAACTGTGCTTTTGTGCTTACACCCTGCCTGGGTGGACTCTTTTGCATATGTCTATCAACTTGTACCTTGCCTTCTTGCTGGAAATTCGCTCTCGTTCAGCCTGTCCCAAAGAAGAGTGACCATTCCCAACTCTCTAACTATTGACCAATTGTTTATACATCGTGTATCTTAAAAGTTTTCTAGTCTATTGTTAACAAAAAATTTTAAAAGTATCTTTCATATCACAACCTTCTTTCTGATCGTCAGTATTGGTTTCATCAGGGATGCTCCACTGGGGATCTCACCTACCTTTCAGACTCCTGGTCAACTTGCTTTTGGGACTGTGGCTAAAGCTTTGCCATTGCACTTGACATCTCAAAGGCTTTCGATCGAGTCTGGCATAAATCTTTAATTTCCACATTGCCCTCTTACGGTTTCCATCCTTCTATCTGTGCCTTCATCTCTAGCTTCCTTTCTGATCGTTCTATAGCTGGTGTTGGTGAGGGCCGCCATTCTTCTCCTACACCAATCAATAGTGATGTTCCTCAGGGCTCTGTCCTATCACGAACTTTCTTCCTTTTATTCATCAATGACCTCTTAAGCTGTACATCTAACCCCATCCACTCGTACGCTGATGATTCCACCCTTCACCTTTCCATTTATTTTCTGCAGCGTCCACCTCAGCAGTTACTTCAATAAGAGATGAGACTACGGCATAATGTCTGACTTGGCTCGTATCTCTGACTGGGAAAAAAGCAATATTGTTGTTTTTAATGCATCATAAACCCAGTTCTTACGTCTATCAACCTGTCAAAATTTGCCACAGGAATACGCACTGATGTTTAGTAATATCCAGCTCAATCTGGCATCATCTTTGAACATACTCGGGGTTTCATTTTCTTGAGATTTATCTTAAAAGGATGATTTTACATCTCCTGCAAAATCTGCATCCATGAGATTAGGTGTGCTAAGCCGACTCTGTACCTTCTTCACCCCTACACAACTGTTGACTTTTCACACTGCTGTTATTAGCCCCTGTGTTGAGTACAACTCTCATGCGTGGGGAGACTCCCCACATACAGCTCTTTTCAACATGGTGGAGTCAGAGGCTCTTCGTCTCATTAACTCTTCTCCTCTTACTGACTCCCTTCAACCTCTGTTTTCTTTGCTGCACTCTTGCATCTTTATTATGGATGAAAGTATTTTCTATCGGTACTTCAATGGTCACTGCTCCTCTGAACTACCTGCTTGCACCCCTCCACCACTGCAATGGGCACGTAGCACCTACTTACCAACAAACTCTCATCCCTTTTCTGACCAACTCTCTAATGCAAGAGTTCCGTTACTCCCAGTCCTTCATTTATGCAACAGGTCAACTCTGGAACTGTCCTACGTCATATGATCTCCAGTCATTCAAACACAGTGTGTTGAGGCATCTTGAAATGAACATGTATTAAATTTAGCTGTCTGTTGTATTGTTTGTTTTTTCTTGGAAGGAATGGTTTGTGGGCTCCTGGGCTTTGGTTCCTTCTTCCTTGCATAAAAAAAAGATGGATTTCAAGCTCCAGATGAAGTATAAGCCTACCTTAGTCTGTGTTCATGATCCACTTCATTTTGTATTATTTGAGCTTGTTTTTCTACAGTAGTTCTCTCAGTTTAGCATGCAATTCTTGTTCTCTCATATGAGCTTGCACTTCCAGTTCTCTCAACCTAATTTTGGCTTTGTCACCAGTACCATGAACAGAGTTATCACTGGGGGCAGGCATCTCTGGCGCCAAAACCCCAGGGTCAAAGTCTTATGTAGTATCACTGTGACTAGGTGACTCAGAACTAACTATGAGGGATTCAGTTTCAGTATTTACATTGTGCTCAAACAAGGTGTCCAATATTAGCTCAAGTAAATCAAGGTCTTAGTGATTCTGGCAAGCTATCTTAAGGCCTAAGCAAGCAACATAACCTCACACCTTGTTGGGGTTTTCAGTGAGGTTGGAGAAGGCTTAGAATCCTAAAATGTTCTGACATCACTATCATTCATTAAGCCAGTGATTACTGATTATGGATTAAGTAAAAGTTAGCACTGTGTGTCTGGCCATGGTTGCCAATATTATGTTGCAGAGCTATCTTGGCAGGGGTTGCCAAATTTGTTATGAGTATACAGTATATTAAGGTGCTGGGTAAATCAGCTTCCGTTATTCTTTTAACCTGTATTAATCACAAGAAGGGTAGGGTGAAACTCACCGGTAAACTAACTTACTTTACTCTGTAACATAAGCAAAGACCAGGATTCGTTTACAAAAAAAGGGGGATTTATAGAGGCTTATGACACAAATATATATATTTTTTTCCTAACCAAATTACAACAAGTGGAAGCTAGGTATTCACAGCTTGAGGAACTTGTTAGTGATATAATCCACACAACAATATCATATGAAGAGATAAACCAAAGGGAGGAATGGTGCTAAGTCTAGGTGTTTTATAATCAGAGTGAAAGACTGTGTCTGAATGAGTCTAGTGATAAAAACTGTCTCTCACTAGTTCCTCACGCATTATATAGTAGTTTACTCCACCTCCTTAGACTTAACAAGCCAATATCCCGTTTTAATTATAATTTACAGCCTATTACACACAAAGTAGGCTTCTTCTACCAATTACAAGTTAACACGTCCTAACTCTTAGCCAATTAGGAGTTGTTAAGAAGGTGGAGCTGATCAGTCACTGGAGAACACTCTCATTAGCTCCTCCTACTGGGTATGTCACACCCACTTTGTCAAGGAGAAGGTCGCTTCTGTGTAGTATATGAAAAATTAGTGAATGTTATTCTGCCCAGAAACAGATAATATGCAGAATGTTTTAGTGATCTTATCTGCTTCCTTGTGTGGAACAGGGGCCTTTCTTGCAGCTGTGTAGGTAGCAGAAAACTAGTGAAGTCATAATTTCTCTCTAACTCGGGTTTCACTGACGCTCCGCAGAATGTTTTTTTTTTTTTTTTTTTTTTTTACGTGTCCGACTCTGGGCAAAGGCTTCAGGGCCTATTTCTCAGGGGCAGTGACCTATCCCAAGGCCCAGTAGTCCTCCTTCACCTCTACATGTCACCACTTCGGCGCTAACACCCACCATCCATACTGAATACATGCTAGGGCTGTCCCATACAGGACTGGTGTATTGGTATTAGCAGGGGTATTTTTACGACATGTCGGCGAGTCATCTGGTAGATCAGGAAAGTCTGCTTTTTAGGAAATTCAAATCCTTAAACTGTTCCCTGCGCCAGTCGGGATTCGATCCTGGGTCCGTTAGGACTGCAGGCCGCCTCTCTACCGATTCAGCCAATCGTCTTATTTCCCTTCTTTATCTGTTCACCTCTTCCACTTTCATCCATTTCTGCTCTATTCCATCTCCTACTCCACTGGGTAACCACACCAGTGACAGTATGTATGTATGTATGCATGTATTTATCCATGAATGTATGTATGTTTGAATGTACGAGGTCTGATAAAAAATTATTCAACCTTTAGCTAGTAAAACAAGTTCAGGCCTTATTCCCCTTCAAAATATTCCCCTTGGAGCTCAACACACTTGACCCAGCGGTTTTTCCATTGCTGGAAACATTTTGTAAAGCCAGTTTTTTGGATCGTCAACAAGATCTTTGTCGCATTTGTCTCTATTTTATTCATGAACTGAAATCTCAATCCCTTCAGTGGCATCTTCAGTTAGGGAAATAGCCAAAAGTTGCAGGGAGCCCTATCAGGAAAACAAGGAGCCTGCTGGACCTGTGTGATCCTGTGTTTAACCAAAAAAAAAAAAAAAAAAATGCCAGATGAGGTGGGATGAGTGGGCTGGAGCATTGTCGTGGTGGAGCTGCCAGAAATCCACCTCCCACAACTAGACTCCCTCCTCCACACACACACATAGTGGATGGATGGAAAGAGAAATGGATGAAAGGAGGGATGCATAGATAAGAGGATGGGTGGAGGGAGGAAGAACAAAGCAGAATGTCTAAATAATAAAGTCAAGCCATGTATGTGTGTGTCTGCGTGTGAGTTTGTTCATTTCTTTCACCAGAACGGTACTATATATCGACCTGATTCTCTATACCTTATGTCATTGTAGGGTTAGACCTGGGAATGTGAGAAAAATACCACACAAAAATTTTGGCGATCGCCCGCGACGGAAATCCCAACCTGCGATAATGTCTGTCTGTGTATTTTTTTGTTTATTTCATGACAACAGTAATAGATATCGACCTAATTTTTTGCATTAAGTCAAGGTAAGTCCAGGGAGTGTCATAAAAATAAAAATTAAAAAAAGAAAAGAAAAGGCAGTTGCGTGCAACATGACAGTGATATTGTCGGAAATCGCGTCATGCGAAAATGTGGTTATGGTCGTTTCTTTCACGAGAACGGTATTAAATGTCAACTTAATTTTTCTGCATTGGGTTGCGGTAAGTCCAGGGAGTGTCAGAAAAATACCACACAAAAATGTTGGCCATTGTGTGACGCGACGACACCTAACTATCAGATATTCTCAGTAATGAGGCTCAACAGTGACCAGTATGCCTATTTTTCACAATATTTTTGAAAGCTTTTTCTTTCTCTCTCTGAGATTTATAATAATAATAATAATAATAATAATAATGTTATTAATAGGTGGTAGTTGAAGGCACTCACCAGCCACTCCTTCGATGTAGTGCTGCTCTCGGGTGACTACCCTTTCCTCTCTTCCTTTCTCTTCTTTGTTTCCTTCATTCTTTCCTCTTCCTTCTGCCCATGGGTGACTCGACACTGCGTGACAAGCTAAATGGTTCCCTGTATACTAGGAAACCATTTACTGTGCTGGGTGGTAACCATATAACCAAATTATGGCGCCTGGTGGTTTAGTGGGTAATTAAGGCGCTCCAATTGGATGGAGCCGGTGCAGGTTTATATCCAAGGGGTGATTGAGGTTTATTGCTCACGTAATGCCACTCAGGGATGAGTGAGGCTGGTCACTCTCATCTTAAATGTCAGGACCAACTTGCCCTGCCCCGGAGTCTTACGCTCCTCATGGGGTAACATAGGATTAAATGCTGTATGTATGTGTATGTATTATTATTATTTAAAATATGATCAATTAGTACACAGGTGTGAAATGCGTGATTGAGTCTGAAATGGCACTAAATGAAAAATGGTCCAAAAGGACCCTGACTAAGCCTTGGGTTCTGGACTGACTTCGCATCTTGAATTTATATGGAAAGAATGAGTGAAACTCATAAAGGTCTGAATGGTCCCAAGCTGACCTAATTGGACCTTAAACGACCAAAATGGGCGAAAGTTACACTGACTGAGAAGCACTGAATATGAAGAACCTGAAAAAATTTTTACCTGAGTGGACTTAATTGGACAGGAATTGCTCTGAGCTGACATTAATGGACTCATTAAAGTAATTAATATCCAATGAATATAAATCGTAAATTCATTGTAAAATGCAGTTTCATTAGAATTTGTCAACACCAAGATATATACTGCTGTATTTAGTGTCAGTGCAGGTTCATAAATATGAGAGTCCCAGTTGTGGGAGTGAAAGAAGTGAGGTTTAATAGTTTACTCTCTTCTTTAATTCATTTAAGTTATGATATATCCAAGAGGTTGAGCTGAAAAATTCTGTGCTTTTCGTTACGACCTCCCATTTCCTCCCCCTTCCTCCACGCTACCAAACAGATTGTTTCTTTATGTTAAGATTAAGAGTGACTATTTGAACACAAAAAATACATTGAAACTTAACTGAACCTATCTTAAGAAAAGCACAGTCGGTGAGATGGTGCTAAATTTCGCGTGAGATATCTAACAGAGTTTACTTACCGGTACCTTTTAAATTTTTCATCATGATAGCGTGTCTTTCGTTTGATATCCTCATTGGTTGCAGTCTTTGCTGTATTTGAATTATTGAGGCTAGTCAGGAAATTGTTATTGATTGTTTTTTTATTACTTATCAATTACCCGCTACACTAATAACACCAGCCTGGCATCTTCTACCTCCCCCATTACTGTGTAGTTAATTAAATCAAGCTAATTATATAAAACACCCCAAATCCGAAATCATTATTAACATCTGCATGGAGGTAGGTAATTGGAGTCTAACTTACACACCCTTTTACCTCTTTGGCCTTATTGTTATTGTCAGCATATCATCCCTAACTTCCACGTAAGGTGTAGAGTGACATATGAGTTTTTATCTGTTTATTTGCATTAAAAGTGCGAGCAGTGCGATGAGGCAGTGCGTGGACTGTTCGATCATACAGCTGCAGTTTGTTTCACTCATTCCATTCAATTGTGCCTGGGGGTCATAATATCAGTTTATCTTGTAGTGACGTTGTTTCGAGTTTCTTTCTGGTGTTTCAAAGGGCCGCCTTCATGTGGTGGCATTGATATAGCCAGGAGGTTCAACTATCTGGATGTACAAACGTCTTTCATTTACTGTACTTCCAATCCCCCGAAATGAGAATGAAGTCCACCGGGTTCACATTCAGCTGAACTAAGAGTTGCAACTGACACAACTACTGAAAGGCTTCTCTCTCGTACTCATTTTACCTCTCATTTAGAATGGTGCTAAGTAAATCCCAAGTATTGTTGTGATGGTAACATTCACCCAGAAACATGACACACGTACAAATTTGTAAACAGTGGAAGCGGGGGAGGAGAAGATACTGTGAACTGAAATATAGTCTTACGTAAATTACGTTTCAATATTGTGTAAGATACAAAAAGTAAGCAACGTCTCTCCCTCAGAGTTCTCATTTTTACCTCATGATATCCCAGACACTCGAACTGATAGTGGATCTGCTGCCCCGGAAAAAAACAATGTACCGGTATCTATGATTTCTTCGGTGCTTTCATTGCATATTTTATCGTTTACACAAAGTCTGTAATAAGTGGTTAGTGCTGCTAGCTACGAAGCTGCCAGGGTTCGTATTCTTGTGCTTTCAGCAGGTGCCACTCGACTCAGGTATCCATTTCCCCAGTGTATGTAAAATGGAATCATTACCTGGGGTTACACTTATGGAAGGTAACTCTGGTAACACGGATGATGCAGTGGCCATGCATCCAAGGATAGTGGGTGGGTGTCTTATCACAAACTAAAAAGCGTAAGTATCGCCATATGACGTCCTTCCCCACCTTAACATTTTGCCTTTATTAGTCAAAAAGGCCACATGTAGATAATCGCTGGGTTCACACGTCACCACAATACTCGTACAATCTCAGTTCCCTTTTATTTCTGTATATTTTCGAGCTATACTAAAGTCAGAGTCTTATATCGTCTTACACACACACACACACACACACACACACACACACACACACACACACACACACACAAAAAGTAACCCCCCGTACTGTTAGAAATTCATTACGTTCTACGGATTATAATACATTAACTTAACTGTTATAGTCAAACTGAGGTATTACATGCCATTATTCCTTCACTCACTAGCCAAATATTATTCCATTGCCACGTTCAGTGTCTATTAAATTACTAATTTTGAACGACCCGCTAACTGTCACTAGTTTCTTCCTAAATCCCAGATATCCAGCATGATGCCATCCAGTTTAAACTCAAACCCTTCACCCAAACCAAGTCAGTATTAACTTAATTAGGATCTCTAGTTTTCATTGTATTTCATTGACCAGTATGTTTGTTTTTCCCACACAAATGTCATACAGAGCATCCTTGGTTGACAGACGTTACTTAGCTGGCTGGGAGAAAGAGGATGCCAAACCCTTATTTCTCTGGTATGTGATATGAAAAACACCCCTGAAATATTCCTGGATTTGCTCCTGTTACAATATCTATCCAGTCTATCTCTTCCCATCACATTTCCCCCCAAACTCATCTTCCTTTCCTTCGCTCCTCTCTCTCCTCCCTTCTGACCGAGAGTTGCTTGGAGAAAAACCGCCACAGGCTGGATGGAAGAGGCAGGTCGGTATTATGGAAACGCAGTAAGATAAAATATTAAAATATTACTGTAATTAGGTAACAACAGCAGAATGAGTTCTTATTTTTAAAGTTATAGAAACACTTTTTTTATTTTGTCAGTTACCCATCAACAACAATCACATTATGCAACCTTTTTGGCACAGAAGCACGTAAAGTGCTGCAGAGCTGTACTTTGGGTTGAATTATTCTTCTCACGTCTCTGGTCTCCGCCACCACTTTCCTCGACTTTTCTTTTTCCTAGCCCTTCTAAAGCATCGTGAGTGGGTGGCCGTAAGATAGTTTAAATGATTACTGCACTAGATAAGGATTCTTATAATTTTTTTTTCCATATACTCATACCTTTCTTTTTGTCGTCAGTGTAATTAATATTTGATAAGTGAACTCATTTGTCGGCATAACAGATGACCAGTGCAAACATTCTGTTACAAGTCTAATAATTTGCCATGACAATGAAGTGAAGGAGCGTTGTGGTGTGGATGTGGATGTGCTACGAAGCGTTAGGAGAAACACACTGAGGTGGTTTGGCCATGTGGAGAGGATGGAGAATGAGAGACTGACGAGGAGAGTGCATGTGAGTGAGGTGGAGGGGGGGGAGAGGGATGGGGAGGCCGAGGATGAGATGGAGGGATGGAGTGGAGAGGTACAGTCAGGGAAAGTTCCGCGTTACCCACTGTTCGGAGCATTGGTGGTCGATAGTCACGAAGCAGCAGCCACACCCCACTTGTCTGGTAACTGTGAGTGGGAGGGAAGGTGGCAGGGGGTGGGAGGGTGTGGAGAGTTGCTCACGTCACAGTATCAATTCATGTTTACCGTCAAAGGTATGCTTCTTTGGTTTCGTTTTGTAATGTTCGATAGGAATAATAGTTGCAGAGACTTGTCTTATAGTTAGAACTTCCCATGTCATTCTGTCTATAGGAAAAAGAAAAACCTGTTAATCGCTTATATAAATATTTTATTATTATTATTATTATTATTATTATTATTATTATTATTATTACACACTACCCTTGATTCTAAGTCTGACATGAATAATTACCAGAATAACACTGAAAATGTTTGCAGGCAGATGTTTACAGTGGGACGACAGAGGATTAATAATTAAACAAATTTTTCCTGGGGAAACGTCTCATCTTAAGGGATGACAGTTCATTTTTTTGGTTGAAAATGAAATAATGCATCAATCTACATGAAACTTTACTGGATAATAGCTATGATACCTACTTAAGCGTGCAGAAAGTTTCAGGACGATACATGAAGAAATGAAAAAATATTAAGTAAAATCTTAATATTTTAACCTAACTTTCACTGACTACTGCTCCTAAGTGAGTAAACATATCATTTTAAAAATATCAGTGACAAATAAAGCTCAGGGATTAGTTTTGCCAAATATAGCTATTATCCAGTAAAATTTCATGTAAATTGATGCATAACTTCATTTTCAACCAAAAAAATGAACTGTCATCCCTTAAAGTCCAGAAGGAATGAAAGCATTCAAACCTTTGTCCGAACCCAGCAAACTTCCATAACTTTCCTGACAACACTACAGACATTTACGTTTTTTTTTTTTTTTTTTTTTTTTCATAAAATGTAAGCACCATATTATTCATCTGTTCTTATGAAATTAACTTCAACACATCGTCCAAGTCATACATTGCACACCTACACGTGATTCCCAGCCTATCACTAAACGCTTCTCTGCCCCAATTCGCTCGCCTCCCTCTCCTCCACACTCACAGTTACCAGACATATGAGGTCTGGCTGCCGCTTCACATTCACCTGTCTCACACCAGTGCTTTGGGGGGTGGGTAATGCGGAACTTTCCGTGACTGTACATGAGAGGGGTAGGGGGTGAGCTGGCTGCAGGGCAGTGAAATTGCGGGAGACAGGGTGACATGGAGGCGATTTGTTTGTGGCCACCCTTAACGGGATTAAAGCAACTGGCAATAGATAGATTGACAGAGAGAGACAATGTATCACAAGTCATATCATAGGTAGTCTGGTTGTTTTGAACGTGCAACCGGTTAATGGCAGGTTGAAATTACCCACCTACTGCAGTCTACGATCCTACTCTCTGGGGACAAAGAGAGAGCTGAGTGACGTTTCACTGTCTGAAGGCGCTGTCTCCAGCCATATATCATGCTGATGGCTAATTGTTGATGTCTAGATTTTTATATCATGTTTTCCAAACTTATGTATTATATATATATATATATATATATATATATATATATATATATATATATAGATAGATAGATAGATAGATAGATATAGATAGATAGATAGATTATATTATATATAGATAGATAGATAGATAGAGATAGATAGATAGATTATATTATATAAATATATATATATATATATATATATATATATATATATATATATATATATCTCTTGTGAAAAACAAATATATATATAATATATAGATTATATTTATATATATATATATATATATATATATATATATATATATATATATATATATATATATATATATATATACATATTATATATAATATATATAGATTATATTATATATATATATATATATATATATATATATACATATTATATATATAATATATATATAGATTATATTATATATATATAGATTATATTATATATATATATATATATATATATATATATATATATATATATATATATATATATATATATATATATATATATATATATATATATATATATATATATATATATATATATATATATATATATATATATATATATATATATATATATATATAAGGCTGTGTGAAACTGAAAAGCAGATAAAACAACCCATTCAGTGTGGATATATGTTGGGTATTCTCATGTATTATTTGATATGTTCGTTCCACGGTTGCCAGGTTCACCCATCGTTTACAGAGACCTCTAACCTTACTATCAGTAGCCATGGTAAACTAAAAGTAGAATCCTCTAGAATAGCAAGAAGTCAAGTATAATAATAATAATAATAATAATAATAATAATAATTATTATTATTATTATTATTATTATAACAACATTAATAACAATAATAACTATAACACCGTAAAACTGTCCAAGGACATTTTTGATAAATACTTCACACATCCACTGCCTTAGTCATGGAACTCCATTAGAAGCCGAACTATGAAGGGACCTTGATGTCAAGATCACAGATCTTGTGCATGTCACCTTAGATTATCACAGTTTGTAAGTCCACCAAGTCTGGTGGCTCTGGCTTTAATCCTTCATGGAAAATTAGAGGACATCTTGAATATCTGGCAAAGTCCAAGTATTTTACCCCAAGCAATGGTGGCTCTGGCTTTAATCCTTCATGGATAATTGGGCAACATCAAGAATATCTGGAAAAGTCCCATTATTTTGCCCCAGGCAATGGTGGCTCTGGCTTTAATCCTTCATGGGAAATTAGGAGACATCCGGAATATCTGGAAAAGTCCCATTATTTTGCCGCAGACAGTCTCAGAGAATAATGAACTAATTGGAACCATACTCCTTTCCGTAGGGTGCTTTAACCCGCGCCGTCCCGAGGACGTACTTCCACGTCCTCACGTTTTGTCACAGCTAATCCCGAGGACGTACTTCAACGTCCTGCAATTGCAAGGTTCATAATTTCCACAATTTTCAATTTTCGTGAGTCATTTTTGGTACGTATACACGGGACACCTTCCTCAACAAGATGCCAGGCAGAGACAATGCCTTACCCAGCATGACCTCCTCCCCCCCCTGCATGCCCTTTTCTCAGCAATTCACCTGTTATCAGTGACCTGGCCAGTATAGCCATGTCATGCCACGGTATGAAATTCAGGGCCAGAGTGATTCCCCAATCAATGACAATGTGGAGGACAAACTTTACATAGCATTAGAGGAAGAAACAGTTAGAAATGATGATCAGGTAATGTGGCAAAAAAAGGTCAGGTATTAGTGAGTGAAACAATGCTTATAATGCCTATATTACTGCTTGAAAACCAATATACTCTTGTACTACATATAAATTCGTAACAGTAAATAAATAAATACCGTTTATGAGTGGTGTGAAATAGTTATCCTCCCATAGAACTCGTTTTCTTTGGTGCCAGCCTGATAGAAAACCCAGTAAGGTAAGGAGGCTCTCCTACCTGTAATGAGTATTTTAAACCTCAGGTGAGCGATTTTTCTATGAATTTTCGATGTTTCTCACCAAAAGCGAAAGTTTTAGCAAAAAAAAAAAAAGGGTCGAAAAATGGTCGGGATTGGGGGGTACCAGTGGTCAAAAAGTGGTCGGGACGGGGCGGGTTAAAGCATCTGTAACATTGACCTCAAGGGCAAGGTTAATCATCTTGTGCATGTCAACTTTGGTCATCAAGGTTTATAAATGCATTGAGTTTGGTGGCTCTGGTTTTTGTTTTTCAAGGAAAATCAGGTAATTTCAGAATTATCCAGAAAGTTCCAATCTTTTATCTCCTGCATTCTAATAGAATAATGAACCAAATAGAGCCACACTTCTTTCTTCATTGTGTCTGCCTTAAGGCAATATTGCAGTAAAATTGCCTATCCAATCCTGGAATACGTATGCCGATTTCTTAAAACATCCATGTTCCCACGATCCCCCTTTTCTATCGTTTCTATTTTGGGGAGGGGGCTGACCCCCCCAAGAATCATTGGGAGGTCATGCTACCCAACATCTCGCATTTCGAATGAGAATTCACTGTACAACATGAACTAAGATATCAAAGCAAAATCTGCCCTCCTTTCACTATTTCTGAGAGTGTTAAATTTGGTTAGGGGGGCTCCTCTCTAAAAATGATGATTGGAAAATTGTATATAATGGAAGATCTTAGCAGTAACCAAACAAACTCACCTGGTAAGTTTTATTCAAATCTGTCTTCTATTTCTGATAGTTTTTATTTTTGTGAGGGGATTGATACTTCTTAGTATTCATGAGGGGGGATCACTCTCCCCAAATCTCGACTTACGGGTGAGAGTCCATTGTACAACTTGTACTAAGATATCAGAGCAATGTCCTTTCTCCATTCACTGCTTCTGAGGATTTTATGTTTGGTAAGGGCTGACTTCCTAAAAATAATGTTTGAAAACGCTGTACAGTGGACGAACAGACCAGAGAAGTTTCGTTGACATCCATGGGCTCACCCTTCCGTATTTCTGGCCATTTTTATTTTTGGGAGGAGGGGCTGACCCCAGGAAACATTAGGGGAACATGCTTCCCAAATATCGCATTGTGAATGAGAGTCCATTGTACAACATATCCAGTACTAAGGTATCAAAGCCATATCTGCCCTTCTTTCACTATTTCTGCTATTTTTTTTTATTTGGTGAGGGGAGCTAACTCCCCCCCACCCCCTGTAATTCATGGTTGTAATATTGTATATAGTGGAAACCCTTCCCCACAACCAGCAGAACTCACCTGGGAGGTTTCGTCCATCAAATAGCGCGGGAGGAGTTAAAGCACACACACACACACACACTGGAGACACAACAGAGAGCAGGCGTATAGGAGTTTCGCACTGCAAATTGTCATACCTACCTAAGTGTATCTACAGTATAGTGGGTCAGACTCGATACTAGGCTACAGTAAGAGATTATTTAATATCATAGACCAGTTATATGCAAAAAAGTGAAATGCAGAGGATGTATATATAAAAAATCAGAACTTCCAAGGAAATCACATAGCTGAGGCAAAACATCAAGGATGTTGCCTCACCACAACGTTGCCAGCAGATTGAAAGAAAGTCTCTCTCTGTAACATGGGGTGTTTAACAGAAGTATCTTGAATAGGCAAACGAAAGGATGAAAATGGAAAAGAGAATGTTGATTTCTACTCAGAAGTGGTCGAAATGGAAACAGTAAATTATAGAAAGTAAAAAAAAATAATAATAATAAAATTTTTCAACAGGAAATAGAGGAAATTATAAAAGAACTGCACTTACAGACAGAAAAAATGAGGAAATAGTAAAGGAACCAAACAGAAAAGACACAACAATACATGAGCTGTCACTGGAGGTGAGTGCTTTGAAAAAGAAGTCAAGCAAAATGGGTCGTACAGTTGTCAGCCATGAGAGAGTTTTGGAGGAGTTCAAAAAGCATGCAGATATAATTAGGCAAGCAGGTAGTCTGATATATCAAAGCAATAATATTGAGAAGATAACCCAGGCAAATGAATTAATGAGAAACTGCAAAGAGGAAGTACAAAGTGCATATGCAGAGGTCGCAAAATCAAGCAAAGGATAAATAACAAGGTCGAAACAAAAACCATAAGAATGGAGGTGAAAGAAATCATAAGAAGCAGCCTAAGACTGAGTCAATAATCGGCTGAGATCAATAATTCTATAGTAATCACTGGCATAGGTGGTGAAGAACTAAGAAATAGAATCTCTAGAGACCAGAACGAGATGGTAAATATAATGAATATATAACGAAGTGTCAGACGACATTTGTGAGAAAGACATAGAGGGACTTACAAGGCTAGAGAAATAAGAGAGAAATAAGTCAAGACCCCTGAAAGAAACTATTCAAAGTGCGAACATTGTAGAAGAAGCGTTTAAAAATATATGGAAACTTAAGGAATCAGGGGAATTCAAAGTAGTATGGATAAAAAATGACTGACTTAGAGAGAATGGGACTTCCTAAAGAAAAAGAGGAAAGAAGCAAAAATAATAAAGGATACAAGGTCACAAGAAGAGAGTACTATTTTTTTTTTTTTTAACAAAGTAGTAGGGTTACAAGTAGGAAAATGGTACTTAAACAACAGGGACTTTTAAAGAAAAATCGGGTAGCAGACTCAACCAATGTCAAATTTATAAACAACATGACTAGGCTGATGTATTCAAATGTAGCTGGAATGGTATCCAAATTATTAGAGATATAGGACTATATTAAAGAAAAGGAACCTCATATTATTTGCCTAGCAGAATCAAAATTAACCCAAAGGATATCCAATGACTCCTTAATTTTTGATGAATACATTATTTGGAGAAGAGACAGAAATTGAAAAACAGGAGGAGTTATGATATTAACAAAGAAATAACTCCAAGCCAGAGAGATAGAACTAGATATACCCTCACAAGTAGATTTATAGCTGAGATTAATACACCTGGAGGTAAAAATATGCCACCCAAGACTAACACATGGGACGGAGGTGACTATGAAGATCTGGCAGAAAGTACAATACAGAATTTATGAATTCTGCTATATAGAATGGAACAAAAATCCTAAAGAAGTTTATTAACAGGAGATTTCAACACAAATATAAATTGCAATACTCTAGACGTAAGAAGCTATGAAAGCTACTGGGATCAAAATCTCCTAGATCTTATACAGGAGTTTTTCCTAACGCAACGTGTAAGAAAACACCTGAAAAGGAGGACCAGAAGAACCATCAATATTAGATCTCATATTTACTAGGCAAGAAAATGAACTTAACAACATAATTTATCACCCTCCTTTCGGCAAAAACGGCCATGCAGTGTTAGATTATAATTTCAGGATAGCATATGGTGCTGTAAGCGATAATGAATATTACGAAAAGAGGCTAAACCACAAAAAACGCAACTATCACGACCTAAAGGGGTTCTTTGTAAAAACAGATTGGGAAAAGGAGCTAAGAGAACAAGATATGATTGTTATATATAAAAAATTCTGTTAATTTTACGAGACAAGAATCCAAATGTATATCCCACTGCACAAAGAAACAGAAATAAGGATAGAGAAATGGTTTAATAATGATTGCAAAAAATGCAAAAAAAGAAAAAGAGATTTGCTGTGGATTAGCTGCAGACGACATAATAGCAAGATGGCATATAACAACTACAAACGGGCTAGAAATGTTTACATATGGATAAGGAGAGATGCTCAGCAGCAATTTGAGGAAGACACTGTATATGAAAGTACTGATCAACCGAAGCTGTTTTGCAGCTACATACGAAGTAAAGCTAAAGTCAAAGATAAAATACAGTCCATCATGGATGAGGGGAAAATTGGTATCAGTGAAGAAGATATTTTGTGAAGTACTAAACAAAAAATTACAGTCACTTTTTATGGAATGAAGTAGATTTGAGAGGGATGAAAATGAACAAGCTTGCCCACACATACTGTATAAACAAATATACGGATATCGGAACAAGAGGTCCAGAAAGAGATGAGTAAATTAGACAAAGGAAAAGCAATTAGTTCCTGACGAAATTTTAGGTTGAATATTACATGAATGTGCTGAAGAGATGAGCAGACAAATACATTTAATATCCAAGGAATTCATAAGACAAGATAAACTATCTGATATATGGTAGAAAGCAAACATTGTTCCCCTCTTCAGGAAAGGAAATTGACAAAATCCACTCAGTTGCTGACCAGTTGCATTCATCATCATCGCAAGTAAGATATTAGAAAAGTTGATTAGGAAAAATTAGGTAAACCTTCTGCAAAAATACAATATGATAACAGTAACAGAGTTGGATTTTAGCAAGGGTAAATCATGTGTTACTAATCTGTTAAGCTACTATAACAGTGTTGCAGAAACACTACAGTAAAAGAAGGATGGGTAGACAGTATCTGTTTGAATTTCAAGAACTCCTTTAGCAGAGTACCACACCAAAAACTTTTATGGAAATTGTACCATCAAAGAGGAATCCAGGGTAGTCTGTATTGTTTGATACAAGATTTTCTAAGAAAAGAGGAAATGAGAACAGTACTAAAGGGAAACCACTCATCATGGAAAAAAGTGACTAGCGGAGTACCACAGGGATCAGTGCTAGCACCAATTATATTTTAGTATATTGTTACATAGCCTATGATTTCATCATCCTTTGTGTAATTTTAACGCACAGTATGCTGCATGTTT
This sequence comes from Coenobita brevimanus, assembly GCF_032717465.1. NCBI lineage: Eukaryota > Metazoa > Arthropoda > Malacostraca > Decapoda > Coenobitidae > Coenobita > Coenobita brevimanus. The sequence goes on from NC_137046.1 coordinate 15,401,055, forward strand.
GATCACGAGCGTGTTCTGCCTCAGTCCCCCCCTTCTACCGTTATAGTAGAGTAAGTCGTTCTCTCTGTTGTCCAGAGCGGGATTGTGAACTCTATGTCCCCATGGCTTTCATTTGCGCGTCCTGCTTACAAGTTGTATCAGGCTCTGCTGGCCCCTATATAATGAGCTCAGTCTCTGCATCATTGCCACTTAGATCTGCTCCTCATTTTGTTCACATCTCTGTCCTCCCCTGTACAGATATTATTATTGTGAGTGCTCAAGAAATCTCCAACCATCTAGCTGCTGTGTGTAATTTGAGTATAACTGTTGTTGCATTTTTTTCTTGTACTGTGTAGCATAAGTTTAATTTGTAGGCCTAGTGAAGTTTTTGTAATTCATGTGGGGTTCTTTATGTCAGTCATTTTTGATAATAGTTTGTATCTGTAATCATTTATCTGGCATTCACTGAGTATTATCTGGTATCTCATTTTATCAGGGCTGACTTAGATAAATTTACTCTTGCTAATTTTGTGTTAATAGAGGCTATTGCAGTTAACCATATATTTAACCTGTTTATTTGCCATTACATTATCCTTATGAGTTCTGAATGTTTTGTTGTTAGTTTGTGCATTAAACTTTAACTTGTAATTTTACCTAACTCTTTTGTTTTGAACCTGGAACTTTACAGGACAGTAGTGACTCTTCGTATTCTCACTTAAAGTGTACATTATCTTTCTCTGTTCCGTAACATAAATTTGGCGACCTCATATCAGGATATTCAGGATATTATCATAAGGATATTGTTTGATATTTTGTGACTGTGATATATTCATGATGGCTACTATTTCTACACTTGATGAAGCCAGGGATTTTTTGTCAAATGTGCAAACAGTGTGTGATATAGAAAACAGAACAAAGAATGAACTTAAGCTTGTTGCTCAACAATTGGGAATTGCTGTTCGCTCTCATCATTCTAAAGATCAAATTGTTGACATGATTAATAAAAGCTTGTTTAATGTAACTCCTCCAAATGAGCAAACGCAGATTGAATTAGCTAAGTTACAGCTAGCCCTGCAGGAGGCTCGTGTGAAGGAAGCTGAATTTCAAGCACGTGCTAAGGAGGCTGATGTTAAGGAGGCAAATGCTCGTATTCAAGAGGCAGAGGTACGGGCTCAGGCACAAATTGAGCTTGCCAGGATTCAGGCAGACCATGAGTATCGCATGAAACAAGGTGGAACTGGATCATCTTGCTCTGATGATTTTGATGTGGCTAAAAATGTTAAACTTGTCCCTCCTTTTAATGAATCTGATTTAACAAAGTATTTTCAGTTGTTTGAGAGGGTAGCTACAGGTTTTAATTGGCCTAAGGAGTATTGGCCAGTACTCCTTCAAACTGTTCTCACCGGTAAAGCTCAAGTAACTTATGCATCTTTGCCTCAGGATCAGTCTGATAATTATGATGTAGTTAAGAGCTTGATTCTAAAGGCCTATGAGCTTGTTCCTGAAGCTTATAGAGTAAAATTTAGGACAACTTACAAGCAAGATAAGCAATCCCATGTTGAGTATGCAAAAATCAAAGAAGATTTGTTAGAGCAGTGGTTAAATTCTAAGAATGTGGATTCTGATTTTGGTAAATTTAAGCAGATGATTTTGCTGGAGGACTTCAAAAGGTGTATTAGTAAAGATGTAAGCCTATATCTTGATGAGAAAAGAATAGATAATTTGTCTGATGCTGCAGTTTTAGCTGATGAGTATGTTCTCACTCACAAGAGATATTTTAGAGGAAAAAGGAAAGCTGAGAGTAAGTACGTTGCCTCTACTCAGAGTACAGGTAACAGGAAAGAGAATAAGGATGATGTTTCTCAGGAAGTAAATACCAGCTTCACCTCTAGATTTCAGAAAAGTAAATGTACTTATTGTAGTAAGCTTGGTCATACTACGGAGAGATGTTTCAGGAGACAGCGTGATGTGAACAAAAAGGAGTCTTTAAATATTCAGTCAATTGGTCTAGTGTCCACTCTTGAGAGTTCCCAGAATTCTTTAACTGAGTTAACTGAACCTGCTTTGAGGGGTAACTTAAATTCTCATGATGGAGCTCCTCTTTTGAGCAGTAACGTGGGTGACACTCTCAAGAGTTCATGTGCTAATTTCCTGTCTGATGGTTTTGTCAGTCCTCTGGACAGTAATGACAGGAAATCAGTTCAAATATATCGTGATACAGGTGCTTGCCAATCCCTTATGCTGACCAGTGTTCTAGGCTCTAATGTTAATTCCTCTGATGAAACTGTAATCTTACAAGGTGTAGGGAATAATTACTTCTCTGTCCCTCTGTGCAGAGTGAATTTAGAGTCTGGTTTTGTTAATGGTTCCGTTATGGTCGGGTTGGTTGAGACACTCCCAATGTCAGGTGTAACTTTCTTACTTGGAAATGATATTGGTGGAAGTCAAGTGTGTCCAGCTCCTCAGTTGTCTAGTAAGCCAGTGGCTGCGTCCCAGGATTGTGATGTCCCTGATGTGTTCCCTGCATGTGCTGTCACTAGGGCTAAGTCTAAAGTTACTGGTGATTTAGAGGATAATGATGATGATGATGTTATCCTAGCTGACACTTTTCTTGCTAATTTTGCAGATTGCTGACCCTGAGTTGAAAGGTCTAGCTAACGCTGCTTACAGTGAAGAAGAGTCAGCCGGTGCTTCTACTTGTTATTATGTAAAGTCAGGAGTACTTATGAGGAAGTGGAGACCCCCAACAGCATCAGCCGACTGTGAATGGGAGGTTGTACATCAAGTTGTCATCCCTCGTGTTTGTAGGCAGGATATCATTAGAGTGGCTCATGATTCCAGTTTGGCAGGACACCTTGGAGTGAGGAAGACTGTGGCACGCATTTTGAAACACTTCTACTGGCCAGGTATCTTCAGGGATGTTTCCTGGTATTGTAAGTCTTGTCACACCTGTCAAGTTGTGGGAAAGTGTAATCAGACCGAAAAGGTTGCACCTCTAGTTCCCATTCCTCCTTTTGAGGCGCCTTTCACCCGTGTGTTGGTGGATATTGTGGGCCCTCTTCCTAAGACTTCTTCAGGATTTTCTTATGTGTTGACCATGATTGATATGGCTACTCGTTATCCTGAAGCCATTCCACTTAGAAACATCTCAGCAAAGAACGTGGTTAAGGAAATGCTAGGGTTCTTCACAAAGTTTGGTCTGCCCAAGGAGGTACAGTCCGACCGGGGAAGTAATTTCATGTCAAATGTTTTCAAGCAGTCTCTGAAAGAGTTGGGCATCTCCCAGATCACGTCTTCAGCTTACCATCCCCAGACCCAAGGAGCGTTGGAGAGATACCATCAAACACTCAAATCGATGCTCAAGAAATACTGTTTGGAACATCAGAAAGACTGGGATAAAGGTCTTCCATTCGTTGTGTTTGCTGCAAGAGAATCTCCAAATGAATCACTGGGCTTCTCACCTTTTGAACTACTGTTTGGCCATGAAGTAAGAGGACCCCTTAAGTTACTCAAGGAATGCTGGCTGTTGGAGGAAGATGACGTCAACCTGCTGGAGTATGTGATGAATTTCAAAGAACGGCTGTCCACTGCTTTACAGCTGGCGAGAGAGAATTTAGGAGCTGCTCAGGAAAAGATGAAGACTTGGTATGATAAGAAGTCCAGGTTACGCCACTTTCAGCCAGGAGATCAGGTTTTTATTCTGCTACCAGTTCATGGGCAACCTCTTCAAGCCAAGTTTAGTGGTCCTTATTTCGTGGAGAAGAAACTCAGTGATGTCAGCTATGTCATCGCCACACCAGATCGTAGAAAGAGCAAGCAACTATGTCACATCAACATGCTAAAGTTATATCACAGGCGGGACGAAAATAATCCAGTCTGCACTGTAGCTGTTCCACCCGAGTCTGCAAGTGAAGCTCTCCCATGCAGTATGAGCCTGAGTGATAGTTTGGGGAAGAATCCTGATATCATGAATGATCTCCAGACTAAGCTTTCTCATCTACCACCCAAGGAAAGGCAGGAGTTTTCGGCATTACTGCAGGAGTACCCGCAAGTGTTCCGTGCTACTCCAGGAAGAACCACTGTGTTGATGCATGATGTCGATGTTGGAGACGCAAAGCCAATTAAATTGCCTCCTTACCGTGTGAACCCAGTGAAAGTTCCTCTCATCCAGAAGGAGCTTGGCTACCTGTTGGACCACAAGATGATTGAGCCCTGTCAGAGCGAGTGGAGTTCTCCTGTCACTCTGGTCCCTAAGCCAGGTGGGTCACAGCGGCTTTGCATTGACTACAGACGTGTTAATCAGATAACTAAAACAGACACTTACCCTCTCCTCGTGTGGAAGATTGCATAGACAAGATCGGAAAGGCTAGGTACATAAGTAAGTTTGATTTGTTAAAGGGATACTGGCAAGTACCTATGACTGAACGTGCTAGGGAGATTTCATGTTTTGTAACACTAGGAAAGGTTTTTGCATGTTCTGTAATGCCGTATGGTATGAAGAATGCACCAGCCACATTTCAGAAGCTCATGAATGTTGTAACAGAGGGTTTGGCAGGGTGTGTTGTTTATATTGATGATGTATTAATCTTCAGTGACAACTGGAAAGATCACCTATGCCATGTCAGTAAATTTCTTGACCGTTTGGTTCATGCTAATCTTGTAGCTAATTTATCAAAGTGTGAGTTTGGTCAAGCTAAAGTTCAGTACCTTGGGTATGTAATTGGTGATGGACATGTTGCACCACCAGGAGCTAAGGTTCAGGTTATAAGTGATCTTCCCAGACCTAAAAGTAGGAAGGAGCTACAAAGATTTTTGGGAATGGTAGGTTATTACAGGAGATTTGTTCTTAACTTTTCTATTCTTGTATCACCACTTACAGACCTACTGAAAAAGGGAGTTAAATTTGTCTGGACCGATAACTGTGAATCCTCTTTCAACAAACTTAAAGCTATTCTATTAAGTCAGCCAGTGCTCGCTACTCCAAATTTTGCTAAGCCTTTTAAGATGGCTGTTGATGCAAGTGATACAGGAGCTGGGGCTGTTTTGCTGCAAGAGGATGATCAGGGTATTGAACACCCTGTATCTTACTACAGTAAGAAGTTCACTCCACCTCAAAAGAACTACTCCACTATTGAGAAAGAGCTTTTGGCCTTGATTTTGGGTTTACAGCATTTTTCATTTTATTTGTGTTCTGGTTTTGACCCCATAGTCATTTATACCGATCATAACCCACTGAAATTCCTTAGTAAGTTTAAAGATAAAAATCAGAGATTGACAAGATGGAGTCTACTTCTTCAGGAGTATTCATTAGACATACAACATGTCAAGGGGAAAGAAAATGTTATTGCAGATTGCTTATCTAGACTTTAGACAGATTGTTTTAGAGTAATAAGAAATTTCCTTTGTAAATTTCTTTTTCTTTGTGGGGAGGTGTTACATAGCCTATGATTTCATCATCCTTTGTGTAATTTTAACGCACAGTATGCTGCATGTTTGATCACGAGCGTGTTCTGCCTCAGTCCCCCCCCTTCTACCGTTATAATAGAGTAAGTCGTTCTCTCTGTTGTCCAGAGCGGGATTGTGAACTCTATGTCCCCATGGCTTTCATTTGCGCGTCCTGCTTACAAGTTGTATCAGGCTCTGCTGGCCCCTATATAATGAGCTCAGTCTCTGCATCATTGCCACTTAGATCTGCTCCTCATTTTGTTCACATCTCTGTCCTCCCCTGTACAGATATTATTATTGTGAGTGCTCAAGAAATCTCCAACCATCTAGCTGCTGTGTGTAATTTGAGTATAACTGTTGTTGCATTTTTTTCTTGTACTGTGTAGCATAAGTTTAATTTGTAGGCCTAGTGAAGTTTTTGTAATTCATGTGGGGTTCTTTATGTCAGTCATTTTTGATAATAGTTTGTATCTGTAATCATTTATCTGGCATTCACTGAGTATTATCTGGTATCTCATTTTATCAGGGCTGACTTAGATAAATTTACTCTTGCTAATTTTGTGTTAATAGAGGCTATTGCAGTTAACCATATATTTAACCTGTTTATTTGCCATTACATTATCCTTATGAGTTCTGAATGTTTTGTTGTTAGTTTGTGCATTAAACTTTAACTTGTAATTTTACCTAACTCTTTTGTTTTGAACCTGGAACTTTACAGGACAGTAGTGACTCTTCGTATTCTCACTTAAAGTGTACATTATCTTTCTCTGTTCCGTAACAATATATAAATGGCAAAGACAGCGACATTGGAAATGGAAGCTGTCTAAATATGTATGATGATGATGCAAAAATTCAAAGGAAAATTACAAACAGACTCTTGCAGAGAGCTGCAAGAATTAAATAAGCTTCATGAATGGAGCAATTAATGGAAAATGGAATTCAGTGTGGAAAAATGCCAAGCAATCAAGTTTGGTAAATGTGAAAAAAGACCACACTGGGATTATACTGTAAGCTAGGAAGTTCAACCCTACACATATTAGAAAAGGGGAAGGACTTACGAATAATTATCAGTAACAGACTATCGCCGGCTGATCACATCAGTGAGACAGTACGGAACATGTACACAGTGGCTGCTAAAATGAGAGTAGCATTCACATTATATAAATGAAGATGCTGAAAAAGATAATCACGTCATTTATCAGACCACCTCTGGAGAATGCATCAGTTCTCTGGAATCCACATCTCAAACAACACACAGATCAGTTAGTAAATGTATAAAGGGTCGCTACAAGATGGGCACCAAGCTTAAGAGATCTGAGCTCTGAAGAACGACTAGAAAAATTAAACCTACCAACATTACAAGAGAGGGGGAAAAGATGAGAATTGATTATGCTATGTAAATGCATCAGAGGAAAAGAGAAAATAGACATAGATGAGCATATAACCTACGGCGAAGCAACATCAAGAGGACACTGCAAAAAACTGTAGTGGTATAAAAAGAGGTGATAAAGACGTAAGGAAGTTCACTGATCAGTGGAATGTACTACTGGCTGATACTGTGTGAACTAAAACCATTCATAAATTCAAAGATATATATGATAAAAATGGCTAATAATACCATGGTGCAATAACGGATATGCAGCCCTTACATTGATCTGGGCAGTCTATGAAATGTGATGTGCAAACGACTTGTATAAAGAATATGCATTTGAGAGAGAGAGAGAGAGAGAGAGAGAGAGAGAGAGAGAGAGAGAGGAGGAGGAGGAGGAGGAGGATTAAACATGGAGCGTTAGCTGGAGGGTGAGACAGTGTACCAGATAATAATGCCCATGAGCGGTGCTGGAGAGGGTGAGGGAGGAACGAAGGAGAGAAGAGCCATCATGGAGGCGCATACGGACACACAAGTAGGGCAGTATGGTGGAAATGAAGGGAAATAAGAGGTTAATTTTGGTGAAAAAGTATAGGCGTAACGAGAGGAAACGTGACGAGGTTTGGTAGGACGAGAGAGAGATTATTAAGGCAGAAATGATAGAGACGTTGGAGAGAAAATTGGAACAGGAAATGAGAAGGCATGCCAATGAGTTGTGCAATCAGCGGGGAAGAGAGGAGCGCGGGAATGAAAGAGAGCAAGGGAATGGAAGGAGAGCGTGTGGGGCCCATGGTTGTTTGTAAGTACACAGGGAGAAATAAAGAAGAGGCCAACGTAGCAGGCGCCTGAGGGGATGTGTAGAGAGGTAACCTTAGATGTGAAGAAGGCAGTGAGGAGGGGAAGGCTTGGCTAGGTAATAGGGAGAGGGAACTGTGACAAATGCTTTCTGGGATGAAAATACTCCACACCCCATGACTAGAAAAGAGATAGACAGACAGACAGACTGGGAAAGAGAAAGACAGGCAGACAAAGACTTATTGCGAGAGTCATACAGACATAAGATACTGAGAGAGAGAGAGAGAGAGAGAGAGAGAGAGAGAGAGTCGTGTAAAACGCGTGCATGTTCGGTGAATCCCTTTTCGTGTCAGGATTTCACGTAAATGATTAAACCAGGTATAATAAAAAACAGAAATAGATGCTATTTTCGATTTCTAATATTTTTTCAAATAATTCCTTTCTGCCAGCCAAAATGAAACATTTTTTGTCTATCATATTATTATTTTAACAACCTACTAAACCCAAGTCAGCTAAGCAAAGTAATCAGCGCTTAGGCTAATCATTACTCTTGAGTGCAGCCATAACGAGGCGGGGTAAAGTGGAAAATGAGGTTTAGTATATTGAATGCAATTATGCTCCTGATTCCTGTTACCTTGATTATTATTCTTTTTTTTTTTCTTTCTTTTTTTTTATGTGTCTGACTCTGGGCAAAGGCTTCAGGGCCTATATCTCGGGGGCAGTAGCCTATCCCAAGGCCCAGTAGTCCTCCTACACCTCCACATGTCACCACTTCGGGACTAACACCCACCGTCCATATTGAATATATGCTAGGGCTGTCTCATACAGGACTGGTGTATTGGTATTAGCGGGGGTATTTTTACATGTCGGCGGGTAATCTGGTAGATCAGGAAAGTCTGCTTTTTATGAAATTCAAATCCTTAAACTGTTCCCTGCCCCAGCCGGGATTCGAACCTGCGTCCATCAGGACTGCAGGCCGCCTCTCTCCCGATTCAGCCACCGCCTCCCCTCTTAGTTCCATCCTATTACATTAATCTTAGAAGTCGCCTATGTCAGTGGGACTGAGTAGGCTATAGGGTGGTTTTGGCGAGAAATACAAGATAAAATGAATTTTTGGCAGCTCTGCTAACAAAATTGAGTGCGAAGAGAGTCAGAAATTCAGAAAAGCAGACTTTACTGATCGACCAGAAGACCCGCCGACATGTAAAAATACCCCGATAATGCCAATATACAAGTCCTGTATGATACAGTCCTAACATGTATTCAGTATGGATGGTGGGTGTTAGAGCCGAAGTGGTGACATGTTGAGGTGTATGGTATGGAGGAGGACTACTGAGCCATTGGAACAGTCTGTGAAGCTTATTTCCAGAGTCGGACGACACATTTAAAAAATATATATATACAGACCCTACAATCTATTGGGTCTCTAGTATCGCCATAACTGGAAATCAGTTGATCTCGTGGTCACATGTTTCATTTCTCGTATGTCATGCCTTAATTCTGTCATCCACATCATTTATATTAAGCTAATGACCACTGAACTGTTTACATCACCACAAAAGGCTATATTTTAACCAGCAAACCGACACGCTGTATGTGTTTAATTATGGAAAATTCAATATCAAGTCAACATCAGCCAGAATACTTCGGGATCATCACAAACTGGTATAAATTCTGACCAAAATTCAATTTCTGATTGACCTTCAGTGTTCGCAAAAACGGATATCAGCACGATAGTCAATATACTGGTACTACTCAGAGATTGAACAAAATATCTTGCTTTTTAACGTCGCGAAAATCTGCATTATATCTGTACCCCTCAGTTCGAAAGATCATTCTTGGAGAGTTTTCTCTGGGCGTTAAACTGCCATGTTTTCGTCTCTAACTGAGCTGTGAGTGGAAATTAACGCTAGAGTAAGCTGCTACTCACCAAAACATGCTGTGGGAAAGATGCAGATCAGTAATATTGTCTTATTGGGTCACTGAGCTGCAAGAAATAAGTTGAAATTGAGCGAAAATCTCCGCCTGGTAAACATGAAATAATTATCGTTTGTGCAGGATACTGGACGTGTTGAATAATAACAATTGTTACGGTATCTCCATTTGTCTGCATATGCTGATGAATAAATGTGCGAAAGAGCTGTTGCAGAACATATAATTCATATTTTCCCCACGAGAGGTCACCCTAAGTTATATATAACTCTGACGTTAACATGAAACAAGAAGTTAAAGAAGCAAGGCGACATGCACATCGAGGTAAATTCATAATGATAAGCTAGTGAAGCGGAATCGGTAGGGAACCAAATAGAAAAGATAATATATTTGGAACTGGAACTTATGTTTCCGAATGGTACTGATGATATATTAAAGGCTGCAGAAGTTGGACTTGAACGTCTATTAGTTTCACTTCATTGTTCATATTAATTACTGGTCTTGTACGTTATCTTTATCCTAATAATCCACTTGTGGATGTGGCTTTCTTTTGTTGAATACGATACTTCGACTGTGTTAGAATAAAGCACCAAAAAGAGGCACATTCCTCCGTTGACACCTCAGTATAGTCTTTCAGATGACCGTCTATTGCACATGCTATGTACTCGTGTGTGTGTATATATATATATATATATATATATATATATATATATATATATATATATATATATATATATATATATATATATATATATGGGAGTAACAGCATGCTATACACAAAATAATTTGGTAAGAAATACCAGGGTGGCATCAAATTCCCACGATAATCTGGGACTTGCCTATACAATGATAGGGTGAAAAAATGTAATGATGTCAGGAGAGGACTCACAAATAACTTTGATAAGGACTGAGTCGGTGAGAGGGTAGTCCGGAAAGGGCGAGCTGAGGGAGATGCAGCCCAGCCGCTGACCATGATGGCGCCACAAGGCAGTCACTGTCACCCGCGCTTTGCTTATGTTCACCCCTTCCTGTGTCTGTAGATGGGAATGTGATTGGATAGTGAGATGTTTAAGAGGTACTGTAACAGGGATCTGCTGCACTTGAATCTCCATTCGTCGAAGGGAAATAACTGATTTCTGAGGTGTTGAGACAGTACAGTAGCCATCATCTTCACCCGGAACTGTCTGGCTAAGTGAGACCAAATGTTCATTATTAAGGAGTACAACGAGATTAAACAGCAACAGATCTATTTGACTTTTCGGGGACGTTTGAGGTCTTGAAAACAATACTTGTTATATTTGTTTATGAATCTAAGATATGGATAGTAAAGAATAAAGCTCCACCTCCCCTCGCCTTCCACCAGTTCCTCGAGCCGACGCTGGAAGGTAAACCTAAGACAATTACCTGGCCCATATCCTACTGAAAATAGTTATGCAAGGAATAGGCTACGGGAAGGATGAAACAGAGATTTTCTTCATTTTTCTGCCCTGTACGGAAAGAAACATCATGACAGAAATAAGTGCAGGACTATATTAAACTGTGCGTAGTTTCCCCTTGAACTGAACTGGGAAGTACACACACACACACACACACACACACACACACACACACACACACACACACACACACACACTGGCAGCCTGAATCTAGCGCAAAGGTATTGGGCTCCATGCCAGACATACCATCCTTCTATCAATACTAATAGTGGTAGTAGAAGTAGTAGTAGTCTTAATAGACACAGTTCACTCTAATTTGACCCATATCGTCCAAATTTTCCACCATATTTAACGTAGTTCAGTGCCAGAAATAAACAATACTCAAGCTCTACTTCCTATTCATAACACATCTCAACAGGCATCATATTCCAGTGCTAAGCTACTGCCGTGACTTAGCATTCAAGATGGGGAAATGAGAGTTTAAGGTCAAGTGACAGCAAAATAATTGTTTCCAAGCCTTTCATCGCCAGAGGTTACGACTATACTGATAAACTGTTGAAGCTAAAATGGGTGTGTGTTAATTGAAACTGGCACACTGATAACAGATACGAATATACGTAGTGTTTTTCGCCTTATTATCCGTTCTGCAAACTCTAAAGTCAGAACAACAGGAATTCCTATCTTTCTAATGATGATTTTAATGATGATAATGATGGGGTAACCCTCATTGTGAGGTCCTTGAAGATGATGATGATGATGATGATGATCATGATCATGAGTGTAACCCCATCATTCTGAGAAGTCTCTGATGATGATGATGATGATGATGATGATGATGTGATAATCTGTATTATTCCGAGGGATATCTTCGAAGCTGAATGAAATTGTCTAAAAACTGCTCCAAAGGGAAAGCATTGGTTAATCGTCCCTATACAGTAATGATTATAATGTGACAAGTTATAGACATACAATGCCTGACCTGATGGAACCAGGATATCTCCAACGTTACAGTTGAAGTACATGCCTGGCCCTTCCAGCATCACCTCACTCCCACCTCCACCCACCTCCACTGTCACTACTGGCGGGTCTGATGCGGTAGTCAAACGATTATTAAAGAGTACAGTTGCGATGAAAGGTAATGTAAATAAGAATAAAGTGATGAGTGTTGAGAAAGAATATGTGGGGTGCGCTTGTGAGCAGAGGAGACTTGTATTAGTTGAACGTTTTAAGTACCATGGTGCAGTAACGGATATGCTGCCCTTGCGATATAAGATGGACAAGCTATGGTAGGTGATGTCTAGACGAGTTGTATAAAGAATCTTTATTTGAGAGAGAGAGAGAGAGAAAGAGAGAGAGAGGATTAAAGAAGAGGTGTTAGCTGGAGGGTGAGACAGTGGACGAGATAATGACGCCCATGAGAGGTGCTGGAGAGGGCGAGGGAGAAGCGAAGGAGAGAAGCGCTATCCAAGAGGCGCATATGGACACATGGGTAGGGCAGGAGAGTGGAAATGTAGTGATATTAGAGGTTAAATTTGGTGAAAAGGTATTGACGTTATGAGAGGAGTAAGAAGGTTTGGAAGGACGAGAAAGAGAGAGAGAGAGAGAGAGAGAGAGAGATTGTAAAGGCAGAAAAGATAGAGACTTTGGGGAGAAAATTGGAACAGATCAGAAACCATATGAAATACTGGTGTGATAAGCAAGGGGGCGAGGAGCGGGGGAATGGCAGCAAAGGAATGGAAGGAGAGCTTGCAGGGCCCATGGCTGTCTGTAAGCACACAGGGAGAAATAAAGAAGAGGGCACTGAGGAGGGAAAGGTTTGGCTAGGTAAGGGGGAGAGAGGACAGTAAGAAATGCTTTCAGGGGTCAAAATACTCGACACTCCAGATCTAAGAAAGAGGCTGACAGACAGAAAGACAGGAAAAGAGAAAAACAGGCAGACACAGATTTACTGCGAGAATCAGACAGGCAGATCAAGATAATGAGAGAGAGAGAGAGAGAGAGAGAGAGAGAGAGAGAGAGAGTTACGTAAAATGCGTGTCACGTGAATCCCTTTTCATGTCAGGATTTCGCTTAAATTATTAAATCAGGTCTAATGGAAAACAGAGAGAGATGCTGTTTTCGATTTCTGACTTTTCTCAACTTCTTTATCTCTTTGTCAATTGAAACATTTTTTACCTACAGCAGACAATTATTTAAATAACCTACTATTTAACTTAAAACAACTAAGTAAAATAATCTCCTCGTAGGCTAATCATTATTCTTGAATGCAGCCTTAACGAGCAGGGGTTAAGAGGTGGACAGCAACTATGGCCCTAGTTCCAATTACCTAATTGTTTATTATTCGTAGTTCCACACTATTACATTTACTTCGAAGTCACCTATGCTACTCACAAAGACGTGCTGTGGGAAATACGTAGATTAGTAATATTGTCTTACTGGGTCACTGAGCTACAAGAAATAAATTGAAGTAGAACGAAAATCTCCTTCTGGTAAATATGAAAAGACTCTAGTCTGTGAAGAATGCTGGACATGTTGAAAAATAATAGTTGTTTCCATAGGTATGTGCGAAATAGCTCTGCAGAATACATAATTAATATATTCCCCACGAGAGGTCACCCAAAGCTGTAAATAACTCTGATGGTAACACGAAACATGAACTTAATGAAGGAAGGCGACATGCACATCTTGGTAAATTCATATTCGTAAGTGAGTCAAGCGAAATAGTTAGGGAGGCAAGTGGAATTGATAATATTTTTCAGGTTACACGAGTCTGAACGTCTGTTCCTTTCACTTCATGCTACAGTTTAATTCCTGGTCTTGTACGTTGTTTTCATCTAAATAATCCACTAGGGGATATGAATTTCTTCTGCTGAATAAGATACTTTCACTGTAATCAGAATACAGCACCGAAAAGAGCACCTTCCTTCGTTAACACCTCAGTATTGTCTTTAAAACTGTAATGCCAGTAAGTTAGGTTAAGATGTAATAAAAGTGTAATTTAGATGTAAGATAGCTGTAATTTAGTAATTAAGAACAATTTAGTGTAAGTGTGAATAATTATAATCTAGTATAAGTGTATAAAAAGTAAAACATAAGAATGATTTTTGTAGAGAAAAGTTAGAAGTGAACATCTGGGTATTATATAGTTCGCATTATTACATAGCCGACCACACTCCCTCCTCCCCTCCATACACTTCCCCCTACCCCCCCATAAAATACACTGGTAGCGGAGTCTGTCGAGCATTTAAATTGGCTTAATCTTCATAACTTCTTGAGTAAATTCAAAGATATCTTTCGATCTCAATTCATTTTAGTGTTAGAAATGCTGACTGACAAAGTGCCAAAAGGGGAGAAACAGTACATAATATTCTATATATTTAGTTACCTCGAAATATCGATCATTGTGCGTTCCCACGTTTGGTTAACTGATGAAATAGCATCAGAACATCATTACGAAGGCTTAATATTAAGTGATGATCATTCTCGATACTACTCAAATTTTCTCCATCGTCGTGTAATCTTGGTGAGATACGATAAGCTCTAAGGAAGTCAATTCCCAAATGAGTGTTGCTAGACATGTTGTTAACGTGAAAGCTGTAACCGGAAGTTAACATCCTCGAATGCAATCGGACTGAGGTATCCGAGATTATATAAGGCGTGGGCGAGCATAATGACTACGTGATTCATACCTCCACCTTTGATTCGCAGGTCAGTGTTGAAGCCTCATAATCTCCCCCCTTCCGTTGTTTTCACACTGAGAGTTATAGAGAATAGAGTGATTAATAGTCTGTTCAATATCAAAGTTCTTGGGTGACTCATTCTACCGCCTTCGTTTGATTCGCATATTTTAACATCAGATCAAGTCGTAATCTGCCAAATGCGTCACCACACCACACACTCCCCCCCCCCCCCCATTCATTGTGTTAGTCAAAAATCTAATTCATTGTACCTTAACCTAAGTTGAGGAGTTTTCTGTATTATAAGTCACAAGGGAAATAAGGTAATCGAAGTGTATTTCATTAGTCTAAAATGTTAATCTCATTCTCAGAGGTTGAGTAAGTATTAAGTTAGGTCATTTTGGGTCTTACCATTAATTATACAGTGTTATGGTTAAATCTCACCAATGAAGGGAAAGTGTTATTGCTGGGGAGGGGTCTATATATCTATCTATTGCCAGACGCCTCAATCCCGTTTGGGGTGGCCACAAACAAATCGCCTCCAAGTCGCCCTGTCCCCCGCCATTTCACTGCCCTGCTTCCAACTCACATCCCCCTCTCTCATATACCTCTTCACCCCATCCCTCCATCTCATCCTCGGCCTCCCCATCCCTCTTCCCCCCTCCACCTCACTCACATACACTCTCTTCGTCAGTCTTTCACCCTCCATCCTCTCCACATGGCCAAACCACCTCAGTGTGTTCCTCATAACGCTTCCTATCACATCCACGTCAGGATGTATTATTGAGTCAGTGGGCTTTATATCGTTTTACTATCGTCCCTCCTCGAGTCCTTCAGTGACCAAGGAGAAACGACATCCACTCAATTCGTATGGTCCTTCTGTTCCAAGTGGTATTAGAACAATGTTAACTAGGGAAGTGAGTCTATGGATTTAACAATTTATATAATTTTGGGTATGATTAAAATCAATGTTATACTCTTTAAATTCGGGTTTCCAACTACCCTTCTTTGATGGCTGTGTATGGGGCAGCCCGCAAGGTGTACTAGGGAGATTAACAACTCGAGAACCTAAGCCTGCCTAAATTCATGGTGACTCATTCAGTATGAAATATGATTCTACAGTTTGGACATAAGTCGGGTAAGTCATTAGTATCTATTTCGGAGTAAAAGGGGCATAAAACACCCTAGTTGGTTTTGGGTTACACTAATACAGGCTCTGTAACTTAATGGCAGCCACTTTGGTAAGTCAAAAGTGTTATGCTCAAGGTCAGTAGAGTGACGGCTAGCCATGAAGAATATCACGCTACTACACCTCTCATCCTCCATAAATTCTAATACAAACGAACTAAGATGACTAGAACCGGCATAATAACTTCACCTGAAACTAAATTCCCATTACCAACCGTCACACTTGTAATTTCAATTCAGTGCGCATCCTGGTGATATACACTCAAACGCTAAACGGTGATATAAGAAATTGTTGTCAGAGGAGAGATTGTAGTGACATCAAAGTTTTTGTGGCATCAGAATCATCGTAACATTATCCTGGCGTCATAATAGTGAGAGATATTTAAAATTCTATAGCAGTACACTGTGGTTAGCAGTGAGATATACATAATAATTCTTACCAATACACTGGTGGCCAGCGGTGGCATACATAAAAATTTCAACCATTACAAAATGAATATCGTTTGCACAGGCAATATCGATATGAGTGTAATAGCATGCAATACACAAAATAATGTGGTGAGGAAAAATACCATAGAGGCTCCAAATTCCCATGACAATCTGAGACTTGGCTATGCAAGTGATAAGGTGAAAATAGGTAAATGATGTCAGGAGACTCAGAAGTAACTTTGATTAGGATGGAGTCGGTGAAAGGGTAGTCTGGAAAGAGCGAGTTGAGGGAGATGCAGCTCAGCCGCTGACATGATGGCGCCACAAAGCTGTCACTGTCACCCGCGATCTGGTTATACTCACCCATTAATGCGTCTGTACATGGGAATGTCATTGGCTAGTGGGATGTTTAAGAATTATCTTGAAAGGGGTCTATTGCACTTGAATCTCCGTTTGTCGAAGGGAAATAACTAGTTTGTGAGGTTTTAAGACAGTACAGTGACCATCATGTTCACCCGCAACTGTCTTGCAACAAGAGATTTAATGATCTATATTAAGGAATACAACGACATATAACAACAATAGATCTCTTGGACTCTTTGGGGACTTTTCATGTCTTGAAAACAATACTTGTTATATCTTTATGAACCTAAGATATGGATAGCAAAAAATATAGCTCCCCCCCTGTCACGAGTAAGCTCGTGACATCATTTGGTTGGGAACCGCGAACTCTAGTAGAATCCCAGTGTTTATTGTTCAGTTTAATCGCTACGTATTTACGCGGTCGGGAGTGTTTTCAGAACAATTTTTCACTGTCATAAATGATCGTCTTTGTGCGAGACATTAGCACTTCCGCTGAGCGATTTATTATGGGCGTGTTTCGTTCATTCTAGCCGTTAGTAATGCGGTTGGACGCTCTCCTCTTTCCCACGATATGAAGTCAGTCAAGGTTTGTACGCCATGAAAGCAGGTTGGGCCCAGAGCGTAGTGGTGCCGACGTTGTCTAGTTCCTGAATTTCGACCTACAGTAGTGTGATTGGCGAGAGACTTGGTGAGTGCAGTGTCCTTCCAGTAACGACGCCCAGTCATCCGCTTAGTCCACTCTTTGACTATTTCTTTTCGTTTTTTCCTAGGTTTAAGAGTTAGCTTTTGAGTGAGCGAGTGAGTGCAATCTCCTTAGTTTGAATGCATTTTGAAATGTAACGTAAATTTATTTTATTGTAATCAATAAATTTAACAGTTCTTTTTCTCGAGCTTAATGTAATGTAAACTCGTGTTTTATTTTCCATGTTAGGCTTATTCTAGTTGCAGCTCCTAGCTTGCATAAACGTTTTGCTATTCATAACTGGTAATTAGGCCAGTCCATTTTATTAACTAAAATCCGTTGTGCAACCAGGAGTTAATGCACCAGCAAGAATCTGTTATCATTAATAGCATCAGTTATTGATTGTCAGGGGTGAAGTCACTTTCTCCAGAGGCTAACAGTACTAACAAACAGCAATTGTGAGGAATTAGTCTCTGCTGCATACTGTTGGGAAAGTTTATAAATTCTCGTCCTGAGAGAATCGGCGAAGCAAGCCAGTATAAAGTAATCATTGCTTGATTTTTAGCAAGACAATTCATTGTCCCTGCTCTCAGTATTATTAATAATTATCCTTTAATAATATATATATTTGAAAATTATCCTTAAATATTGAATATATTTTTAAAAACCCAGTGACAATTGGCGACCTCGCAAGGATATTAACTCCTAGCACTAAAGCTATTCACGAGATAATACTCACTCGTTCATACTTAGTTATTTATCACTAAAGTCTATAGGCACTACCTTACTGGTGATTATTATTAATTTTTATTAATTAACATAACAGTTTTCACAGTCAGTTGCTTGTTTAATTTTCTTTCTTTACCAGTTTAATTAGATAAAACTGGTCACCACTAACCTGTGCCTTTATTCTTTATTCTCGATTATTGACATCTTTCTCTGAAAAAATCGCAGTCAGTACTGAGTCACTAGTTATTTAGATTGAGCTAGCATCATGGCAGCCAATGTCTATGTACAGGAAGCTAAAGATATGGGCCTTACTGACCCAGAAAAAATCCAAAGCTACGTCCTCTCACTGTTTAATTAGGAGCAAGAACGTGAAAAAGATGCTCGTGAAGCGTGTAGAATCCAACGCGAACATGAGCGAGAACAGCGTGAACACGAGCGAAAACAGTGCGAACTCGAGTTAGAACACGAGCAGAAACAGCGCGAACTCGAGTTAGAACATGAGTGAGAACAGCATGAGGAACGAGAGAGAGAATGAGAACACGAACGTGCCGAGCGAGAAGCACGCAAAAAATATGAATTTGAAATGTTGAAGCTCAAGTGAGATTCCTTGGCTTCAGACACATCTGGTGCAGCTGGCCCAAGCTCCACGAGCGTTCTCCCTGCACATGTTCTGGCGACCCCACACATCAAGCTTCCCCCATACAAGGAAGGCGAGCGAATCGAGCCATACATAGCTCGTTTTGAAGACATGGCTCAACTTTACCAGCTGGATGATGCAGCTAAGCGGCTTCAGTTTCTTAGCTTGTTTGAGGGCCCTGCCCTCGATATTCTTCACAGAATTCGTGGAGACAATCTCATGTATGAGATGATGAAGGCCGCACTCATCAAAGCGTACGGTCTCACAGTTGACGACGCCAAGAGTCAGTTCATGAGGGCGTGTTTACAGGATAAAGAGACTGCCATTCAGTTTCTTGACCGGCTTACTGCTTACTTAGATGAGTGGATGGAGAAAGATGAAACTCCTTCCACGCGTGAGGGGATAATTGACCTTATGCTGTGCACGCAGCTGGAAAAGTCATGGCCTACTGAACTTATGGCTCAGCTTAAGATCTGCCAGGTAAGAGATGCCAGCCAAATGGTGAAGAAGGCTGACACATTCTTTACTGCATATGGGTATCAAACTCGCAAGCAGCATACCTGGAACAGGAAACCTGATAAATCTGGGAAACCATCTCAGACTGAACCCCAGCAACAAGGCTGTTCTCAGAATAATGGCCAAGGTCCAAAACCGCAGAAGAAGGACCAGGGGGCAAAACACTCAAAAACCTGAGTGGAAGCGGTACGATAAGCAGAACCCTATCCAGCAGCAGTACCGGTATTTCAAGCAGCAGCAGGGCAAGGATAAACCACGTAACCCTCAGTCAGGACAATCGACTTTAGTGTATCGGAGGCAGGATGCAAATGCAGCCCTTATGCCACAACAAGCATACAGTGGTGCCAACCCCACCAGTACAGGTACTTCCCCGCAGTTCACTAGTTCCCCAACGACAGTGAACCTTCCTCCACAGGTGGTCAGTGCTTCAGCTCATCAGATGGTGAGCACGACCCCACAGGTATCAAGTTCTCAGGGCACCACATTTGCTGCATCGTTTGTTCCGCAGTCTCACCAATGACTGGCTACTACCTCCTCAGACCCACCAGTAACACTGCCTTTCTTGTTCAGCCAGGGTTTGTGGGAGGTGTTTCTGTAAATGTACTGAGAGATAATGGTTCCTCAGGTTGCTCTGTCAAGCAGAGTTTAGTTCGACCCGACGAGTACATGGGTAAGCAGATCCAAGTTAGACTTATTGATGGGCCAGTGAGATTGTTCCCTGAGGCACGTATCCAGGTGGCATCTCCTTTCTACACTGGCTTGACAACTGCTGTTGTCATGCCAGAACCCTTGTTTGATCTCATTATCGGCAACATACCGGGCGTCAAAAACAGGTGTGCCGTAGATGTTGCTACTCAGACTTCGGCTGTTGCAGCAACATGAGCCATGGCCAAGGCTCCGAATCGTGTCACCCCATTGACCATCGCAACGCCGCAAGATTTGATTCGTAGTCAAGACGTTGTCCAAGAACAACAGTCTGACCCGACACTTGCCTCAGTGCGTAAGAAGCTGGAGGGTAAAGTGATTAAGTATTCACGGGGAGGTCAAGCCAGGTTCCTTTGCAAGCGAGGACGGGTATACCGTGAGTCACAAACACCTCAGGGCGAGGTTCGACTGCAGTTCATCGTTCCCACAAAATATCGCCGGGCAGTGTTTGAATTGGGTCATTGTTCAGTCATGGGAGGTCACATGGGCGAAAAGAAAACCTCTGACCGCATCCATGCTGACTTTTTCTGGCCAGGAATGGGACAGGAAATAAAAGGCTTGTGCGTTCCTGCGACGTGTGTCAGCGTATCACTGACCGGGGACGTGTCCATCCTGTGCCATTTAAACCAATGCCTGTAATCTCTGAACCATTCGAGAGAGTAGCAGTTGACATTGTTGGGCCAATCTCTCCTAGGGCAAGTGTTGGATCAAGGTATATCCCCACTATTGTTGATTTCAGCACACGGTGGCCTGAAGCCATGGCCCTTAAGAATATAGAGGCCGTCACTGTTGCTGAGGGATTGATCGAAGTGTTTTGTCGCGTAGGTATCCCCAAAGGGGTCTTAAGCGACCGGGGTTCGCAGTTCACCTCTGCAATGATGAACGAAGCATTCAGGTTGTTGTTCATCTGAGGCCTGCGAACTACGCCTTATCATTCCATGTGTAACAAGTTGTGTGAGTGGTTCAATGGGACTCTCAAGAAGATGTTAAAGCGCATGGCCGCCGAACAGCCAAAGGAATGGCCGTGGTTCATTGCTCCTCTTCTGTTTGATTATCGAGAAGCCTCACAGCACTCCTTGATGTTTTCACCCTTTGAACTGGTGTATGGAAGGTCAGTCCGTGGACCACTTCAAGTCCTTCGTGAGTTGTGGGACGATGAAGAACTTGACCCTGAAGTCAAGACCACCTACACCTATGTCGTTGATCTAGCTGACCGCCTCCAGTCGGCATGCGATTTAGCTAAGGAAGAATTGATCAAGGCGCGCAAAGTTCAGAAAGCCTATTATGATAAGAAGGCAAAACTTCAGAAGTTTAGTCCAGGCGATAAGTGCCTGGTGTTACTCCCCACTGCCCAGAACAAGTTGTTGGCACAGTGGAAGGGTCCATTTGATGCAGTAGAGCGCATTTCAGACCTCAGCTACATAATTCAGATGGGGAATCTTCGCAAAAGGTTTCACATTAACATGTTGAAGGCCTATCATGAGTCAAACCCCGAGGAGACTGGCCTACGAGTAGCTGATGATAGTGACCAGCCACTGGAAGAAACCGGGGCAGCCGCGGTTATCCCAGCTGATGACCATGATGACGAGCCCTTAACCGCTCAATCCCGTCAGGAAGAGACTGTCGGAGATGTTTTACTTAACGCTGACTTAGCATTAGGTGATCAGAATGCCATAAGGTCACTGCTCTGTCAGTATGCTGATGTCTTCTCTGACCAGCCTAGACTTGCAAAGGTTGATTGTCACAAGATTGAGTTGACCAGTGATACTCCCGTAAAGGTTAAGCCATATTCGATTTCCATGCGACTACTGGGTGCAGCAGACAACGAAATTGCTGATATGGAGATTGCAGGTATTACTGAAAAGTCCTCATCTCCTTCCTGCAGTCCAATGGTAGTAGTTCACAAGAAAGATGGTGGAGTCAGGATTTGTGGCGACTACAGGAAGCTCAATGCAATCACCAAAGTGGATGCTGAGCCAATGGGTGTCCACATTGCCATCTTCTCCAAGCTGGCAGGGTCATGATATTTCACGAAGCTCGATTTGGTGAATGGATTCTTCCAGATTCCCCTTCACCCCAAGAGCCGTCAGTTCACTGCCTTTGCTACTCCTAGGGGATTGTACCAGTATAAGGTCCTCCCATTTGGAGTTACCAATTCCCCAGCTGTATTCAATCATGCCATGAGACAAGTGCTCCATTGTATTGTAGGAGTAGAGATGTTCGTTGATGTTGTCCTCGTTCATTCTGCCATGTTGGAGGAGCACCTCAGACTCTTGGAAATTGTCTTCAGTAGACTCCAGAATTTCAACATGACTGTGAAGCCTAGCAAATGTAGGATTGCTCACAGTGAGGTAGAGTTCCTCGGACATATTGTTGGCAACAATCACTGCAGGTGTCAGGGTGACAAGATCAGGAAGGTTAGAGAAGCCCCGAGACCCGTGACCAAGAAACAGGTTAGGGCATTCCTTGGCCTAGTGGGGTATTATAGGAGTTTTATCCCCAACTTTGCTCTCATTGCCCAACCGTTGTACGAGGTGCTACGGAAATATGCTCCAAACACCACTGAATGGGGAGAAGCACAAGAAAGATCTTTTGCCGCTCTTAAGAACATGTTGTGCAAGGAGCCTATCTTGCAATTGCCTGATTCCAACAAACCTTTCATACTGCGCACTGATGCTTCACAAGATGGAGTAGGTGCCATATTGATGCAGGAATCGGAAGGTGGAATCTTCCCAGTGGCATACCACAGCCGTAAGCTAAAACCCACCGAGAGGAATTACAGTACTATTGAGAAGGAACTCTTGGCCATGGTTGATGGTGTTAAAAAATATTATTATTATTTATATGGGGCACCATTCACTCTGGAAACTGATCATATGCCACTCACTAGTCTTAGCACGACAAAGATGGCTAATGCAAGATTGACACGCTGGACACTGTATTTACAGCAGTTTAACCTTGTTGTGAGATACATCAAGGGAAGTGATAACGTAGGTGCAGACCTTATGTCTCGCCTGCTAACTGCTGACTAACACGGGCAACTGTTGTATGCTGGGTTCAGTAAGATAGGCGTTCTCAGAGATTTGAGTAATCCAAGGACCAGCCTGGTTTCCAGTTAAAAGTGTACCAGTAATTGCTGACGTCTCACCCGTTGGCCCTACAGGACACAGTATGTCCAGGGCCTGTATATACATGTATACCATAAGTTAAGGAGGAAGTTTGAGAATCCTGCAGAGACAGTCCGAGGCTGTGTATGAATTACCTTGTGGAAAGTCTCGAGCTGTGGGCCTCTCTGAGGATTCCCGGAGAATGCACAATATCCACACGAGTGTTCACACCCACGGTGGATGTTAAAACGTGACCTGCCCGAGATTGCGTTGCGATTCTCAGCTTCCTGTTATTAGTCGTAAGTGTAGAGTTAGGTTAACCAGTAAACTGCCCGTTCTAAGAGATTTGAGCAATTCAAGAACTGGCATGTTTCCTGGTTAATAATGTTAGGTTAACTAGTAAACTGCCTGTTCTAAGAGATTTGAGCAATTCAAGAACTGGCACGTTTCCTAGTTAATAAGCGCTAACCAGTAAACTATAAGGGTTCGAAGAAATTTGTGAATTCAAGAATTACATTTCCTGGTTAATAATGACATAAGTACTGATTGCTAAGCAGAGAGAGAGAGAAATGACACTTTTGATGCTCCACCTTAATTCCTTTCACAGGTGCAGCTGGTGGGTGCAGCATTGCCGTGCAGATCGGCTGGTCATCCCTGTCACATGTTGCTTCCCCTTCTCTTCTGCCTCGTCATCATTATTTACTATAAATTTGTATTACATGATTTTACACGTAGGCACAGTTACACTACAACTGTCACACCTACACCATGTATTACATACATCACGCTACATAACAATTAGTTGTTAATGTAAATGTAGCGAATTTTTCGCTCAGTTTGACCTGAGTACAGAATTTTTCACCGTCATCACGGAGTTTTTCCCTCAAGCTTGCTTCTATTAATGTAAATACAAGTTTTTTTTTTCGCTCACTGGCGACTGTGACTTTCTCCTGTAGCAGGATAGCACACACACACCACAGTGTGAATCTTGTGTGATTGAGTAGGATTTATATGCATGCATATTGAAATTTTTTTCCTGAGAAAACAAATTTCAACTTTTGATGGGGCGTAATGTCACGAGTCGGCTCATGACATCATTTGGTGGGAAACCGCGAACTCTAATGGAATCCCAATGTTTATCGTTCAGTTTAATCGCTGTGTATTTACACGGTCGGGAGTGTTTTCAGAACAATTTTTCACTGTCATAAATGATCGTCTTTGTGCGAGACATTAGCACTTCCGCTGAGCGATTTATTATGGGCATGTTTCGCTCATTCTAGCCGTTAGTAATGCGGTTGGACGCTCGCCTCTTTCCCACGATATGAAGTCAGTCAAGGTTTGTACGCCATGAAAGCAGGTTGGGCCCAGAGCGTAGCAGTGCCGACGTTGTCCAGTTCCTGAATTTCGACCTACAGTAGTGTGATTGGCGAGAGACTTAGTGAGTGCAGTGTCCTTCCAGTAACGACGCCCAGTCATCCGCTTAGTCCACCTTTGACCAGTATTTCTTTTCGTTTTTTCCTAGGTTTAAGAGTTAGCTATTGAGTGAGTGAGTGCAATCTCCTTAGTTTGAATTCATTTTGAAATGTAACATAAATTTATTTTATTGTAATCAATAAATCTAAAAGTTCTTTTTCTCGAGCTTAATGTAATGTAAAATCGTGTTTTATTTTACATATTAAGCTTATTCTAGTTGCAGCTCCTAGCTTGCATAAACGTTTTGCTATTCATAACTGGTACTTAGGCCAGCCCATTTTATTAACTAAAATCCGTTGTGCAACCAGGAGTTAATGCACCAACAAGAATCTGTTATCATTAATATCATCAGTTATTGATTGTCAGGGGTGAAGTCACTTTCTCCAGAGGCTAACAGTACTAACAAACAGCAATTGTGAGGAATTAGTTTCTGCTGCATACTGTTGGGAAAGTTTATAAATTCTCGTCCTGAGAGAATCGGCGAAGCAAGCCAGCATAAAGTAATCATTGCTTGATTTTCACAAGACAATTCATTGTCCCTGCTCTCAGTGTTATTAATAATTATCCTTTATTAATATATATATTTGAAAATTATCCTTTAATATTGAATATATTATTAAAAACCCCGTGATACCTCCCCCCTTCCACTAGTTCCTTTAGTAGATGCTGGAAGGTAAACCTAAGACGACTACCCGGCCCATGGCCTACTGATGATAGTTATGCAAAGTATGCGGAAAGGATGAAACAGGCAGCCTGAACCTATCGCAACAGTATAGGGCTCCATGCCGAACATACCATCCCTCTACGCAGGATTGATATCAATACTAATAGTGGTAGTAGCAGTAGTAGTAGTAGTGGTGGTGGTAACATACGCAGTTAACTCTAACTTGGCCCATATTTTTGTCATTTTCCACCATATTTGACGTAGTTCAGTGCCAGAAATAGACATTACTTCTACATCCTATCCATAACACATCTTCGTAACATGGATCATATTCGATTGCTAATCTACTGCCGTGACTTAGCATTCAAGATGGAGAGATGGAAGTTTAGGTCAAGTAAAAGGAAAATAAATATGTTCCCAAGCATTTTATCACAAGAGGCCACGACTGTACTGATAAACTCTTAACGTTAAAATGGGTGTGAATTTAAACTGGCACACTGATAAAAGATACGAATATACGATGTGTTTTTCGCCTTTTTT
Source organism: Coenobita brevimanus (assembly GCF_032717465.1). Classification (NCBI taxonomy): domain Eukaryota; kingdom Metazoa; phylum Arthropoda; class Malacostraca; order Decapoda; family Coenobitidae; genus Coenobita; species Coenobita brevimanus. Next base: position 15,426,721 of record NC_137046.1, read on the forward strand.
TTCCGTCCTGCAAACTCTAAAGTCTGAACAGCTGGAATTCGTATCTTTCCCATTCTAAGAGGTACACAGGGCTCTCAGTTCTTGTTCGCGGAATTTCCTTGGAAAGCTGTAAAAATTTCTCTAAATTTGATCATATTTCCTCAGATAGTAAATCGAACATATAAAATTATTGAGCAGGCCAAAACTCTTAAAGACATAATAACATCACTTTTACTTGCAGACATAAAATAAAATACAATGACCACACATTCATACGCTTTACAGTTAATACATGCTATACAAAATACTGCAAATCGTCCGATTCGATAACTGCCATAACTCACAATCAAATAAAAAATTCCAAATGCATAATAACCAAACTTATAAATCTTAATTGCAAATAATTTTCAATGAATTATCTTTTTTCCCCCAACACGTGGTAGCGATATAACCAAAAAAAAAAAAAAAAAAAAAAAAAAAAAAACATCATATAGCCTCCCCTTGACAGTTGATTGTTTGCTTTTTTTTTTTTTTGTGTGTGTGTGTGTCCGACTCTGGGCAAAGGCTTGAGGGCCTATATCTCTGGGGCAGTAGCCTGTCCCAGGGCCCAGTAGTCCTCCTACACCTCCTCATGTCACCATTTCCGCGCTAACACCCACCGTCCATATTGAATACATGCTAGGGCTGTCTCATACAGGACTGGTGTATTGGTATTAGCGGGGGTAGTTTTACGACATGTTGGCGGGTCTTCTGGTAGATCCGGAAAGTCTGTTTTTTATGAAATTCAAATCCTTAAACTGTTCCCTGCCCCAGCCGGGATTCGAACCTGGGTCCATCAGGACTGTAGGCCGCCTCTCTACCGATTCAGCCACCGCCTACTCTGCTTTTCTTGAAATATCGTTAAAAATCCTCAGATATTTCAAGTAAATTCCATCAAATTTCTTCAGATTTTCTTTAAAATCCCCGTATCCTTAAAAATTTCTTCATATAACCTCAGGTTTCTCAATCTAAGGAAATTTCCTTAAAACTGAGAGCCCTGGAGGTACCTAACGAGGATTTAAATGATGGTGATGGTGGAGTAACCCTATCATTTTGAGAGGTCCTGCAAGATGAAGATGATGATCATGATGATGATGATCGTGATGAGAGTAACCCTATCATTCTGAGAGGTCACTGAAGATAATGATGATGATGATGATATGAGAATCCGTATCATTCTGAGAATTCACTTCCAAGCTAAATGAAATCGTGTAAAAATTGCTTGAAAGAAAAGGCACAATCGTCCCTATACAGTAAGGATTAAATGAGGCGAATCAGGTCTAGATATTGAGTTCCTGACCTGATGGAACCAGGATATCTTCAACGTTACAGTTGAAGTACTGGCCCTTCTATCGCAACCTCGTTCCCATCATCATCCACATCCAATGTCATTACTGCCGGGTCTGATGCGGTAGTCAGACGTTTATTAAAATAGTAGTTCACAATTGCAATGCAAGTTGATGAAGATAACAGTTAATTGATGGATGTTGAGGAAGGATGTGACTAACGATGGGGTGTGCTAGTGAGTAGAGAGAAACTTGTATTAGTTGGACATTTTAAGTACCATGGTGCAGTAATGGATATGCAGCCCTTAAGATGGACAAGCTATGATGCATGATGTCTACACGACTTATTTACAGATTCTTAATACATATACAGATTCTTAATATGAGAGAGAGAGAGAGAGAGAGAGAGAGAGAGAGAGAGAGAGAGAGAGAGAGAGAGAGAGAGTTAAACAAGAGGTGTTAGCTGGAGGGTGAGACAGTGTACGAGATAATGACGCCCATAAGAGGTGGTGGAGAGGGTGAAGGAAAAACGGAGATAAGAGCTGTCCTAGAGGCGCATACGTACACATGGGTAGGGCAGGAGAGTGGAAATGTAGTATTATTAGAGGTTAATTTTGGCGGAAAGGTATTGACGTAATAAGAGGAAGAGTGATGAGGTTTGGTAGGATTAGAGAGAGAGAGACAGAGACAGAGAGGGATTATAAAAGCAGAAGTTATAGACACTGGAAAGAAATTTGGAACTGGAAATCAGAAGGCATAGGAGAGATGTGATAAGCGAGGGAGAAAGAAGCGGGAGAATGAAAGGCAGCAAGGGAATGGAAGGAGAGCTTGTAGGGCCCATGGTGTTTGTAAGCACAGTGGGAAATAAAGAGGGGTATAAGGCAGGTGCCAGAGGGGATGTGTGGAGAGGTAACCATAGATGTGAAGAGGACAGTAAGGAGGAGAAGGCGTGACTGGTTAAAGGGGAGAGAGGACAGTAACAAATGTTTTTTGGGATGAAAATACCCCACACCTCAGGACTAAGAATGACACAGGCAGACAGACTGGGAAAAAGAAAGGCAAACAAAGAGTTACTGCGAAAATCAGTTAAAGATACAGAGAGAGAGAGAGAGTAAAATGCGTGTGACTGATGAATCTCTTTTCATATAAGGATTTCGCTTAGATGATTAAACCAAGTATAATGGAAAACAGGAATAGATGCTATTTTCGATTTCTGTTTTTTCTCAAATATTTCCTCTTTGGTAGCCAAAATGAAACATTTTTAATCTATAACAGAAAATTATTTAAATGACCTACTCTTTATCCCTAGTCAGCTAAGCAAAATATTCCCCTCCTAAGCTAATGAGTGTTCTTGAGTGCAGCCATAACGAAGAAGGGTTAAGAGGATAATGAGGTTGAGTATATTAATGAAAGCAGCTATGACCCTGATTCCAATTACCTTCTTTATTGTTCCTAGTTCCCACACTATTACATTTAACTTAGAAGTTACCTATGTTAGTGGGAATTGAACAGGTGGGTCTTGGCAACAATTATTAAAAAAAAAAAGTTAGCAATTTTAATAACAATACTGAATGCAGAGAGTGTCGCCAAGAGACCCTACAAACTACTAGGTCTCTAGTGTTGCCATAACAGGAAATCAGTTTTTTCTCGTGGTCACGTTTTATTTCACATATATCATGCCTTGTTAACTCTGTCATCTATACCACTTATATTAAGCTAATGATCACTGAACTGTTTACATCACCACATAAGACTACATGTCATCTAGGAAACTAACACGCTGTATGCGATTAATTATGGAAAAGTCAGTATCAAGTCAGCATCAGTCAAAATACTTCGGGATCAACACTGACTAATCTTAACTAATTCTGACCAAAATTCAATTTCTGACTGACCTTTGGTGTTCGCGAAAACGGATATCAGCACGATAGTCAATATACTACACGAAGATTGGACTAAATATCTAGATTTTTTACGTCGCAAAACTAATTATATCTGTCCCATACAGTTCGAAAGATCATTCTTAGAGTGTTTCCTCTGTGATAGCAAGAAAAAACTAAACCATAGTTAACCGAACTGAAGGGCGAAAAACTACCATGTTTTCATCTCTGATGCTGAGCTGCAGGAGGATAATAACGCTAGAATAAACTATTACTCACAAAGACGTGCTGTGGGAACGATGTAGATCGGTAATATTGTCTTCTTGGGTCTCTGAACTAAAAGAAGTAAGATGAAATAGAACAAAAATCTCTGCCTTGTAAATATGAAAGGACACCAGTTTGTGAAGAATGCTGGACGTGTTGAAAAATAATAGTTGTTTCGATATGTCCACTTGTCTGGCCACTAAGTATGAATGTATGTGTAAAAGAGTTGTACAAAAAACATAAATAATACATTCCCCACGAGAGGTCACCCTAAGCTTTATATAACTCTGACGGCAACATGAAACAGGAACTTAAAGAAGCAAGGCGACATGCACATCTAGGTAAATTCGTACTGATAAGCTAGTCAAGCGGAATGGTTAGGGAAGCAAATGGAACTGATAATATACTTAACCTTACAGGAGTCTGCCTTGCACGTCTATTCGTTTCACTTCATGCTACAGTTAAATTCCTGGTCTTGTACATTGTTTTTATCTAAATTATTCACTGAGGGATATGAATTTTGCTTGGGGCTAGACGACAGATACTTGTCCAAGCAACCTATAAAAGTTAGTACTGTATTACAATTTACTACTCTGGAGAGCAATATGTCCCATATATTTACAACTCTGTTAAAGAATAAATGCTCACCTTCATGAGACTGAAATCGTTTGCCAGTTATTTTTTGTCCATTGCCTCTAGTATACTTCGAGTGATTAACTGTGAAGTATTTATCGACTGCCATGTTATCAAGTCCTTTGAATACTTGAATTAAATCTCCTCCGTTTAGTTAGGCTAAAGAGATTCATGGCTTCTATATGTTCATCGCATAGTTTATTTCTCAATCTGTGTATCATCTTTGTCATCCTTCGCCGTACTGTTTCAAGTTTCTCCATATTCTTTTTATAATACGGTCACCAAAACTGAAAACATTACTCCAAGTGCGACTGTACTAAGGAATTATACAAAGTGAGGACGATATTACCGGATTTACGTTGAAATCCTTTACCCATGAATTCAATCAATTTATTAGTTTTGTTAACAGCTTCTGGACATTGTTTGTTTGTTTTCATATCGTTTGTTATTATATCTTCTAAGTCTTTTTCATGGTTTACCCAATCAAGCTGGGCATTATTCATGTTATAACTAGCTCTTACATATTTACAGCCAGTGTTTAGCAACTTACATTTATTGATAATGAAATCATTCCCCATGCTTGGGACCAGTTAAACAGTTGATCAGTAACGGATATGCAGTAACGGACATGCAGTCCTTATATTAATATAAGATGGATATATTATGATACGTGATGTCTAGATAACTTGTATAAAAAATATGTATTTGAGGGAGGGAGGGAGGGAGGGAGGGAGAGAGAGAGAGAGAGAGAGAGAGAGAGAGAGAGAGAGAGAGAGAGAGAGAGAGAGACAGACAGACAGACAGACAGACAGACAGACAGACAAACAGACGATTAAACAAGAGGTGTCAGTTGGAGGGTGAGATAGTGCACGAGATAATGACGCCCATGAAAGGAGCTGGAGAGGGTGAAGGAGAAACGAAGGAGAGAAGAGCTATCCTAGAGGCGCATATGGACTCATGGGGAGGGCAGGAGAGTGGAAATGTGGGGAGATAAGAGGTTAATTTTAGTGAAAAAGTATGGACGTAACAAGAAGTGTGAGGAAGTTTGGTAGGACGAGAGAGAGAGGGAGGAATTACTAGGGCAGAAATGATGCAGACCTTGGGGAGAATATTGAAACAGCAAACTAGAAGGTATATGAAAGGGTGGTGTGATAAGCGCGGGAGGAAGGAGCGGAGGAATGAATGGCAGCAAGGAGATGAAAGGAGAGCTTGTAGAGCCCATGGTTGTTAGAATGCACACAGGGAGAAAGAAGGGGAGTACGTGGCAGGCACCTGATTGGATGTGTAGAGTGAAGAGGGCAGTGAGGAGGGGAAGGCTTGGCTAGGTGCAGGGGAGAGAGGACAGTAACAAATGCTTTCATGGATGAAAATACTCCACACTCGAGGACTTAGAAAGAGGCTAACAGACAGAAACGCAGGAAAAGAGAAAGACAGGCAGACAAACAAAGACTTACTGCGAGAATTAGACAGATAAAGATACTGAGAGAGAGAGAGAGAGAGAGAGAGAGAGAGAGAGAGAGAGAGAGAGAGAGAGAGAGAGAGAGAGAGAAAGTCGAGTAAAATGTGTGTCTGGTGCATTCCTTTTCATGTCACGATCTCAGTTAAATAATTAAACGAGGCATAATGGAAACCAGAAAGAGGTGCTACTTTCGATTTCTGATTTTTATCAAATATTTCCTCTTTGTCAGCCAAAATGAAAAAATTATTGCCTATAGCAGAATATTATTTAAATGACCTACTCTTTAACCCAGTTCAGATAAGAAAAATAATCTGCTCTCAGGCTAATTATTATTTATGAGCGCAGCCATAACGAGGTAGAGTTAAGAGGAAAATGATGTTGAGAGTATTAATGAAAGCAACTATGCCCCTGATTACAATTACCTTGTTTATTATTCCTAGTTCCACACTATTACATTTAACTTAGAAGTCATGTATGTCAGAGGAGATTGGTCAGGCTAAAGGAGGGTTTTGCTGAGGATTATAAGATAAAATAAATTTTTAGGGAGTTTCAATAGAAATATTGAATGCGGAGAGTATCGCTTTGAGACCCTACAATCTGTTATGTCTCAAATATCGCCGTAACAGGAAATCAGTTGATCGCGTGGTATTATATTTCATTTCACATATACGAGTATCATCCATACGACTTATATTAAGCTAATGACAACGAAACTGTTGACATGAGCACAGGAGGCTATATATCATCTAGGAAACCGACAAGCTATGTGTGTTTAATTATGGAAAAGTCAATATCAAGTCAACATCAGTCGAAATACTTCGGGATCAACACTAAATGATCTAAAGTAATTCTAACCATAGTTCAATTTCTGAGTGACATTCGGTGTTCGCGAAAACGGATAACAGCACGATAGTCAATATACTACACGAAGATTGGACAAAATATCTGGATTTTTAACGTCGCGAAAATCCGCATTATATCCGTCCCCTGCAGTCCAAAGATTATTCTTGGCGTGATTCCTCTGGTGATAGCAAGAAAAAACTAAATAATATTTAATCGAACTGAAGTGCGTAAAACTGCCATGTTTTCACCTCTAATGGTGAGCTGTAAGAGGAAATTAAAGCTGGAATAAGATGCTGTTCACAAAGACGTGCTGTAGGAAAGATGTAAATCAGTAATATTGTCTTCCTGGGTCACTGGGCTATAAGAAATAAGTTGAAAAAGAACGAAAATCTCCGCCTGGTAAACATGAAATGACTGTACAGTAGTTTGTGCAGGATGCTGGAAGCGTTGAATAATATCAGATGTTTCGATATGTCCACTTGTCTGGATATACTAAAGATGAATGTATTTGCGAAAGAGCTGTGCAGAACACATAATTAATACATTCCAAAGAGAGGTCACCCTAAGTTATATATAACTCTGCCGGCAACATGAAACAAGAAGTCAAAGAAGTAAGACGACATGCACATCCAGGAAAATTCATAATGAGAAGCCAGTGAAGCGGAATCATTAGGGAAGCAAATGGAAATGATAATATATTTGCAGATGGAACTAATGATATATTTCCAAATGGAACTGATAATACATTTAGGGTCACAGGAGTCTGTCTTGCACGTCTATTAATTTTTCATGGTTCATTTTACTTACTGATCTTGTACGTTATTTTTTTTAACATAACAGAGGAAGGAAAAACAAATGAATAAAAAAAATAATAATCCATAGACAAGATTACTGGTGTCTTCTGTTCATAAAATATCTATAACAGTTAGACTTGAACAGCTGTGGGTTGAAGTTAGGAGGGAAACAACCTGGGGAAGCGAGTTCCAGAGAGATGCAGTTCGGGGAATGAGAGAATTCTGATAGGCTGAAGTTCTGCAATATGGCTGAGTGACATTCCAGACCCCCCCTGGGGGTAGGTTTTTTTTTTCAAGAATACTCCCCCAGTATCCCTGCTTGTCGTAAAAGGCGACTAAAAGCGTTGGCGGAGGGTTAGTGCCCCTCCCCGGAAAACAACTAACTAAAAAGACAAACAAGAAGCCTCGGACAAGGACTGTCCAAACGATGACGGACAAAGGACTTGGTAATGGCAACATGGAATGTAAGAGGAGCGAATGATGAGGTGAAAGAGAGAGAGATTGTCCAGGTGCTTAAGGGTGCGAAAGTGGATGTATGTGGAATAACAAACAAAATGGAGAGGAGAAAGTGTGAGAGAATGGGAGTATGGATGGGGTATATGTGTAGGAGTAGGTGAGAATGAGAGGGCAAAGGAAGGAGTATGTATAGTTGTGAGTAAAAGATGGAAGAAGAGCAGAGGACAGTATGGATCACTTGGGTCAAGGATTGTGTGGGGTAAGGTTGAAAGTTGGAATACAAATGTGGGCGATTGTGTGTGTGTATGCGCCAACGAAAGATCGTGTTACCAGAGTGACAGAAGAGTTTTGGAGAAATGTGGAAGTGTGCATGGAAAAGTCTGGAAGGAATGAGAGAGTGTTTTTGATCGGTGATATGAATAGTAAAGTAGGGAATGTGAAGGTGGATGGAATAGTTGGTGAGTGGGGTGTGCCTGCTGAGATAGATGAGAATGGCAGTGCATTAGTGGACATTTGTGCTGGGAGGGGGTTGGTGATAGCCAATACCCTCTTCAAGCATAAAATGATCCACTGGTATACATGGCGAGTGATGAGAAGGGTGGGTGGTGAACTGAATGAAAGGAAGGCAATGATTGATTATGTGTGTGTGGATGAAAGGATGCCAAGATGTGTAATGGATGCAAGAGCTTATAGAGGTTGGGGGAGTGGACTTTCTGACCACTACTTGGTGGTGGCCAGAATTAGGATCCAAGTAAGATGGAGAAATAGAAGAAGGGAAAGACGAGGGGAAGGAGTAGTTGCAAGGAGAGTGGAAACGTTACAAGAGGATGAGAAAAAGGCAGATTATAAGAGAGAAGTGGAGGAACGATTGGGCAAATATGAATTGGAGAAGATGGGGGACGTGGAAGGTGTGTGCAGGATATTTACAGAAGAAATATGTGCAGCATGTGATGTGGTGTGTGGGAGGAAGAGAAGACGGAGGGGGGTGTAAGGAACAGCGTGGTGGACTGAAGAGGTGAGACAGGCTGTGGCACAAAAGAAGAAAGCATACAATGAATAGATGAGAAATAGGGGCGTGGAAGAAGTAGAGATGCGGAAGAGAGAGTTATATGTAAAAAGAAAGAAAGAGGTGAAAAGATTAGTAAGAGAGAGTAAGAAGAGAGTGGATTAGGAATTAGGAAGGAATTTGAGTGTAAAGAGGAGGGATTGTAAGAAAATGTTCTGGAAAGAGGTGAAGAGAGTCAGACAGGGTGGAAGTGAGGTTAGCAGGGGAGTGAAAGATAAAAATGGTAGATTACTAGTGGAGAAGAGAGAAAAAGGGAGCAGATGGAGAGAACACTTTAAGGAATTGTTCAACATACATGATGGAAGTAATGCGAGTATAAGTGGCTGGGAAATGGCTGGGAGAAGGAGGGAGGTGAGAAGACAGGAAGAAATCAATAGGATAGAAGTTGTGGAAGCAATGAAGAAAGTTAAATTGGGGAAAGCCCCAGGAATTGATGGAGTGTGTGGTGAAATGCTGAAGCATGGGGGAGAGATAGTAGTAGAATGGATGTGGAAGATGTGTAGATTGGCCTGGGAGGAAGGTAGAGTCCCGGAGGATTGGAAGTCAGGTATAATTATTCCCTTGTACAAAGGAAAAGGGAAAAAAGAAGTGTGTGGGAATCATAGGGGCATTTGTCTTCTTAATATAATGGGAAGAGTGTATGCTAGGATACTTACTGAGAGTTAGAGAAAGAACAGCGGAATTAGTTGGAGAAGAACAGGGAGGCTTTAGGAAGAGAAGAGGTTGTGTACATCAGATTTTCATTCTTAGATCTTTAGTGGAAAAATTTCTAGAGAAGGGAAAGAAGTTGTATGCGGCTTTCATGGATTTGGAGAAAGCATATGACAGGGTGGATAGACAAGGATTGTGGAAAGTATTAAGAATGTATGGAGTAGATGGGAAGTTGTTGAATGCTGTGAAGAGTATGTATGATGGTGCTAAGGCTGCAGTGCGTGTGGATGGTGAACTGTGTGAATTTCTCTCTTTGAAGGTTGAGAGCAGTGAGAAATGAGTTATTTAAGAGGAGCCTGTGGAGTCACATGGAGAGACACGCTGACGATTGAGGATATAAAAAAGCGCTGTGGTGTGGATGTGGATGTGATAGGAAGCGTTATGAGGAACACACTGAGGTTGTTTGGACATGTGGAGAGGATGGAGGGTGAAAGACTGACGAAGAGAGTGTATGTGAGTAAGGTGGAGGGGGGAAGAGGGGGGGGGTGAGGCCGAGAATGAGATGGAGAGACGGGGTGGAGAGGTATATGAGAGAGGGGGGTGTGAGTTGGGAGCAGGGCAGTGAAATGGCGGGGGACAGGGCGACATGGAGCCGATTTGTTTGTGGCCACCCCAAACGGGATTGAGGCGTCTGGCAATAGGTAGATAGACAGACAGACATTCCAGTCATTAGCGTTACCAGATGCCCGTGTATTACGAGGGAAGGCATGGAGAGGTGGCACCATGGACACAAGTTCGTCTGAGCATTTGCCACAAAAATATCTGTAAAATAATGTAAGGGAGGCAACATTCCTTCTTACTTGTAGGGGAGGTAGTTTATTTGTAATGGTAGGGTTGTTAATAATTCTAACAGCTTTGTTCTAAATTTTGTCTAGTTGTCCCAATGCAACCTCTCCACAACCACTCCACAAGGGTGAGCAGTGTTCAAGCTGAGAGCGCACGTGACTCTTATAAATTATAGCTATCTGCTCGTCAGTGAAGAAAGTTACGGACTCTGTACAATAATCCAAGTTTCTCTGAGGCAGTTATAGCAAGTGGTCTAACATGAGAGGTCCAGCTGAGGGCACCGTTAAGTGAGACGCCGAGAATTTCAATACTTTTGGAGATGGGAATATTAGTAGCACTAGGGGTAATTTACGTATCTGGCAATATCTGTCTATTAGTAAATTGTATATATTTAGTTTTACTAGCATTAAATGAGGCAAGGTTGTTTTGTTCCCATTCACTGATCGTAGATAGGTCTTGGTTTATGGAGATGGCTGTACTGAGTTGAGAGGTAGAGATATTAAACTTTGTGAATGGGTGTCTGAGTGTGAATGAACTATGTAGTGTTGAGTCATCTGCATTAGAGTGGATGAGATTGTGGGTGATAGATAAGAGATCATTAACATGAACTAGGAACAGTGTTGGCGCCTGAACTGATCCCTGCGGCAAGCTAGCGTTGAGTGGAAATTGGAATATACATCATCAACCTTTACTCTTATTTTCCTATCACTGAGATAGGAGGAAATCAAAGGAACAAAAGACGTTAGTCCAGAGCAAGGGAATTTGGACAGCAGGGACCGGTCCCATACGCTATCAAAAGCTTTAGAAATATCAAGGGCTACTGCATGAGCTTCTCCATGTGGATCAATTGATTGATGGATTGTATGAGTTAGGAGACTGAGTATGTCAATGGCGGATCTTTCGTGCCAAAACCATATTGTCTATCACTAATTAAGTTGTTGGATAAAACATGTTTAACAATATGCTTATTAATTAAAGTTTCAAATACCTTACCAAGCGAAGCTGTGACAGCTATTGGTCTGTAATCAGAGGGGTCAGAAGAACTTCCTTTCTTCGGAATTGGGTGGATATTGGCTTCTTTCCATGAATTTGGGAATAAACAAGTACGTATGCATAGTCTGAACAATTTAGCTAAAACAGAGGCATGTTCAGGGGAACACTTTTTCAAAACAATTGGCGGAATTCCAACTGGGCCTGGATTTTTTTGGATAGGTAAATTGCCTATGATGGATTTTACGCATTTTGTCTGTATTTTAAGTGGAAAAATTTCGGGAGAGTCAAGTTCTAGTACTGGGGCGTTCTGGCTGCCATCTTTTATGGTAGAATTTCTGGCAAATATACTGGCAAAAATATCTGCATTCCCACGCGGGTCATTTGCAATGTTGCCATCTGGAGATATTGGGTGAATGGATGATGACTTGTTAAAGTTATTATTGAAAGAATTAAGAGTTGACAAGAATATTCAATTGTCATTAGGGTTGTTAAGTAGTTCTGATGCTAGTTTTCATAGAAAGTTTGATTTAGGTAGATTTATTACAGCTTTTGCATGATTTCTTGCAATTTTAAACTGAGAGAGTGATTCAGATGTTTTTGATTTTAAGTTAGAGTTATATGCTAATGATTTTTGGACTGTTGCACTAGTACACTTGCCATCAAACCATTTTGGAGAGTTCGATCTTTTAGTGAACTGTTCACTTGGTATGAATAAATCCATACCAACTAGTATTAAGTCGGAAATGTGTTTATCTAAGTAATCCATTCTGGATGTGGATTTCTTCTGTTGAATACGATACTTCCACTGTATTTGAATAATGCACGAAAAGAGCTACTTCCTTAGTTGATACCTCAGTATAGTCTTTCAAATGAACTTGGATTGCACATGTTATCTCTCTCTCTTTCTCTCTCTCTCTCTCTCTCTCTATATATATATATAGGTGGAACAGCATCCTATAAACAAAATATATATATATATATATATATATATATATAGGTGGAACAGCACGCTATACACAAAATAATTTGGTGAGGAAGAAATACGAGAGACGTACCAAATTCCCATGACAATCTGAGACTTAACTATGCAAGTGGGAAGGTGAAAAAATGTAAATGATGTCAGGAAGGGAGTCAGAAATAACGATGAAAAGGACTGAGTCGGTGAGAGGGTGGTCTGGAAAGATAGAGTTGCTAGGGAGAAGCAGTTCAGCAGCTGACCGTGTTAGTGCCACAAGGCTGTCACTATCACCCGCGATCTACTAATATTCAACCCTTACTAAGTATGTAGATGGGAATGCGATTGACTACTGAGATGTTTAAGAGGTACTTTAAAAGGGATCTGTTGCACTTGAACCTCTGTTTGTCGAAGTGAAATATCTGATTTCTGAGGTGATGAGACAGTACAGTAGCCATCATGTTCACCCAGAGCTGCCTGACTAGCTGGGACTAAATGTTCTGTATTAAGGAGTACAACCGCATTAAACAGTAATAGATCTATTGTACTTTTTGGAGACGTTTCATGTCTTGAAAACAATACTTGTTATATCTGTTTATGAAACTATGATATGGATAGCAAAGAATATAGTTCCCCCCCCCGCCTTTCCACCAGCTCCTCTTGCAGATGCTGGAAGGTAAACCTAAGACGACTACCCGGCCCATGCTCTACTGAAAACAGTTATTCAAAGTATATGGGAATGATGGAATAGAGATTTTTCTTCATTTTTCTGTCGTGTATGGAAAGAAACATCATGTCAGCATGAATTGCAGGACTCTATTACACTGTGGGTCGTTCCCCCCTGAACCGAACTGAGAAGCACACACACACACACACACACACACACACACACACACACACACACACACAGGGGACCTGAATCCATATATATTTTTTGCATTATAAGCGACGATCGTATCTTTATTAATAACTACTGTTTAGTTGCTGGTGTCTCAATATGGCGGCCAAAATCACACGCCCGCGGGGGAGATAACCTCTCCATACTATAGAGCTCAGTGGTACTGATAAACTGATAGGGCAAAAATGCGTATGTCCTAATTTAAACTGGTACTCTGATAAAAGATGCGAATATACGATGCGTCCTTTCCGTCCTGCAAACTCTAAAGTTAGAACAGTTGGAAATCGTATCTTTCTCTTTGTGAGAGGTCCCTAATGATAATTTTAATGATGATGATGACGGAGTATTCCTATCATTAAGAGAGGTCCTTCAAGATGATGTTGATGATGATAGTGAAGAGAGTAACTCTTTCTTTCTAAGATGTCCCTGATGATGATGATGGAAATAACTCCATCAACTTGAGAGGTCCATGATGATGATGGAAATAACTCCATCAACTTGAGAGGTCCATGATGATGATGATGATGATGATGATGGAAGTAACTCCATTAACTTCAGAGGTCCATGATGATGATGATGATGATGATGATGATGATGTGAGAATCTGTATCATTCTGAGAGATCCATTCCAAGGTCATTAAAATCACCTGAAAATTTCTACAAAAGGAAAGATTAATTGTCCCTATACAGTCAGAATTAAAATGAGGCAATTTATAGATATACAGTTCCTGACCTGATGGAACCAGGATATCTTGAACGTTGCAGTTGAAGTATATGTCTGGCCCTTCAATCATCACCTCACTCTCACTTACACCCACCTCCACTGTCACTACTGGCGGGTCTGATGCGGTAGTCAAACGTTTGTTAAATATTACAGTAGCAATGAAAGGTAATGTATAATAAGAAGAACGTGGTGAGTGTTGAGAAAGAATGTGACTTACGATGGGGTGTGGTTGTGAATAGAGGGAGACTCATATAAGTTGGACATATTAAGTACCATGGTGCTGTAACAGATATGTAGCCCTTACACTGATATAAGATGGACAAGATATACATGATGTCTAGACGACTCGCATAAAGAATCTATATTTGAGAGAGAGAGAGAGAGAGAGAGAGAGATGACTAAACAAGAGGAGTTAGGTGGAGGGTGAGACAGTGTAGGGGATAATGACGCCCATGAGAGGTGCTGGAGAGGGTGAAGGAGAAACGATGGAGAGAGGAGCTATCATAGAGGCACATACGGACACATGGGTAGGGCAGGAGAGTGGACATTTAGGGAGATTACAGGCAAATTTTGGTGAAAAGGTATTGACGTAATGCGAGGGAGAGTGAGGAGGTTTGGTAGGATGAGAGACAGAGGTATTGCTAAGGCAGAAGTGATGGAGATCTTAGAGAGAAAATTGGAACATGAAATCAGAAGGCATGTGAAAGAGTGGTGTGATAATTCGAGGGAGATAGGAGCGTGGGAATGAAAGGAAGCAAGGGAATGGAAGGAGAGCGTTTGTGGCCCAAGGTTGTTTGTAAGCACACAGGGAGAAATAAAGAAGAGAGGAACGTGGCAGGCGCCTGAGGCGGTGTGGAGAGAGGTAACCATAGACGTGAAGAGGGGAGTGAGGAGGGGAAGGCTTGGCTAGGAAAGAAGGATTAGAGAGGACAGTGACATTCTTTCTGGGATGAAAATACTTGAACTGAGAAAGAAAGAGACAGACAACCATACTGGGAAAGAGAAAGATAGACAGACAGACAAAAACTTATTGCAAGAATCAGACAGACAGATAAAGATACTGCGAGAGAGAGAGAGAGAGAGAGAGAGAGAGAGAGAGAGAGAGAGAGAGAGAGAGAGAGAGAGAGAGAGTCATGTAAAATGCGTGTGTGTCTGTTGAATCTTTTTTTCATGACAGGATTTCCCTTAAATGATTAAACCAGGTAGAATGGAAAACAGAAACAGATGCTATTATCGATTTTTTATTTTCTTAAAATATTTAACTGTTGGGCAAAATGAGATATTTTTTGCCAATAGCAGAAAATTATTCAAATTACCTACTCGTTAACCCAAGTCACTAAGCAAAATGATCTGCTCTTATGCTGATCATTATGCTTCAGTACAGCCTTAACAAGGAGGGGTTAAGAGGAAAACGAGGTTGTGTATATTTGCTACAACTACAGTGTGGCTCTGATTCCAGTTACAATGTTTATTATCCCTAGTTCCACACTATTACATTTGACTTACATGTCATCTATGTCAGAGGGGACTGAACAGGCTAGAGTTGGGTTTTGGCGAAAATACAAGATAAAATAAATTTGTGGCAGTTTTGATAACAATACTGAATGCGAAGAGTGTCAGATTTTCATAAAAGCAGACTTTACTGATGTACCAGAAGACCCACCGAAGTGTCGTAAAAATACTCCCACTAATACCAATATACAAGTCCAGTATGGAGACGGTTCTAACATGTATTCAATATGGACGGTGTGTGTTAGCCCTGAAGTGGTGACGTGTTCAGGTGTATGGTATGTAGGTGGACTACTGGGCCTTTGGAGCAGGCTGTGAAGCTTATGGCCAGAATCGGATACATAAAAAATATATCTATATCAGTATCTATATCTATATCTATATCTATATCTACATCTAGAGAGAGAGAGAGAGAGAGAGAGAGAGAGAGAGAGAGATACCCTATAATCTACTGGGTCTCTAGTGTCGCCATAACAGGAAAGCAATTGACCGCGTGGTCACATGTTTCATTTCACATATATCATGCCTTTTTATCACTGTCATCCATACAAGTTATATTAAGCTAATCACCACTGAACTGTTTATATCACCACAGAACGGTATATTTCATTTAGGAAAGAGACAAGAAGTGTGGGGTTCAATATGGAAAAGCCAATATCAAGTCAACATCAGTCAAAATACTTTGGTATCATCACTGACTAGTTTTGAATAATTCTGACCAAAACACAATTTCTGACTGACCTTCGTTGTTTGTGAACACAGATATCAGCAAGATTGTCAAAATACCACAAGAAGATTGGACAAAATATCTTCATTTTTAACGTCGCGAAAATCCACACAATACCTGTCCCCTACAGTTCAAACGTTCATTCTTGGAGTGTTTCCTCTGGTGCCAGAGAGAAAAAAATACTAAATAATACTTAACTGAACTGAAGGGCGTAAAAATGACATGTGTTCATCTAATGCTGAGCTCTAAGAGGAAATTAACACTAGAATAAACTGCTTCTTACAAAGACGTGCTGTGGGAAAGATGTAGATCATTAATATTGTCTTATTTTGTCACTGAGCTAAAAGAAAAAAAATTAAATAGAACGAAAATCTCCGCCTGGTAAATATGAAAGGACTATAGTTTGTGAAGAATGTTGGACGTGTTAAAATATAATAGTTGTTTCGATATGTCCACTTGCCTGGATACTAGAAATGAATGTATGTGTGAAGGAGTTGTGCAAAAATACATTAATAATACATTCCCCACGAGAGGTCACCCTAAACTCTATATATCTCTGACGGCAACATGAAACAGAAACTTAAAGACGCAAGGCGATATGCATATCTAGGTAAATTCGTAATGATAAGCTAATCAAGCGGAATGGTTAGGGAATCAAATGGAACTGATAAAATATTTAAGGTTACAGGAGTCTGCCTTGCACGTCTATTAGTTTCACTTCATGCTACAGTTAAATTCCAGGTCTTGTACATTGTTTTTATCTAAATTATTCACTGGGGGATATGAATTTCGTTTGTTGAATAAGATGCTTTCACTGTAATCGGAATACAGCACCGAATAGAGCACATTCCTTCGTTGATACCTCAGTATTGTCTTTCAAATGAACATCGTTTGCATAGGCAATGTAGATATTGCTGTAATAGCATGCTATACACAAAATAATTTGATGAGGAAAAATACTTGAGAGACATGAAATTCCCATGCATGATAATCTGGGACTTGGCTATGCAAGTAATGAGGTGAAAATATGTAAATGATGTCAGGAGGAGACTCAGAAGTAACTCTGATAAGGTTGAAGTCGGTGAGAGGTTAGTCTGGAAAAAGTGGGTTGAGGAAGATGCAGTTTAGACGCTGACCATGAAGGTGCCGCAAGACTGTCATCTTCACCCACGGTCAACTTATGTTCATCTCTTACTGCGTTCGCTAGTGAGATGTTTAAGAAGTATTTAAAAAGTGATTTCCAGCTCTTGAATCTCCGTTTGTCGAAGCGAAATATGTAACTGGTTCGTTAGGTGTTGAGACAGTGCACTGACCATCGTGTTAACCTGGAACTGTCTTGCAGCATGAAACTAAATGTTCTGTATTAAGGAGAACGAGATAAAACAATAATTGACCTATTATACTTTTCGGGGACGTTTCATGTCTTGAAAACAATATTTTTTATATCTGTTTATGAATCTAAGATATGGATAACAAAGAATTAAGCTCTCACTCTCTCCTTCCACCAGTTCCTATAGCAGATGCTGGAAGGTAAACCCAAGACGACTACCCGGCACATGCTCTACTGAAAATAGTTATGCAAACTATACGGGAAGGATGGAATAGAGATTTTTCTTCATTTTGCTGTCCTGTACGGAAAGAAACATCATGTCAACAATAAGTGCAGGACTGTATTACACTGTGGGTCGTTCCCCTCTGAACCGAACTGGGAAGCGCGCGCGCACACACACACACACACACACACACACACACACACAGAGGCAGCCTGAATCTTGCGTATCGGTATAGGGCTCCATGTCGAACATACCATCCTTCTATGCAGGGTTTGATATTAATACTATTAGCGGTGGTAGTAGTAATAGTAGTAGTTGTAGCAGTAGTAGTAGTAGTAGTACTAGTAGTAGTAGTAGTAGTAGCAGCAGCAGCAGCAGCAGCAGCAGCAGCAGCAGCAGCAGCAGCAGCAGCAGCAGCAGCAGTAGTAGTAGTAGTAGTAGTAGTATACACAGTTCACTCTAACTTGGCCCATGTTCGTCTCATTTTCCACTATATTTCACGTAGTTCAGTGCCAGAAATAGACAATACCCCAGTTTTGCATCCTATTCATAACACATCTTTGTAACAAGGATCGTATTCGAGTGCTAATCTACTGCTGTGACTTAGCATTCAAGATGGAGAGACGGGAGTTCTCGGCCAAGTGAGAGCAAAATTGTTATATTTGTAAGCCTTTCATACCACAAGTCACGACTGCACTGATAAATTGTTAAGCTTGAAATGAGTGTGTGCTTATTTAAATTGGCACACTGATAAAATATACAAATATACGATTTTTCGCCTTTATTCCGTCCCGCAAACTCTAAAGTCAGAACAACGGGAATTCGTATTTTTCCCACTCTGAGAGGTCCTTAATGATGGTTGTATCGATGATGATGATGGAGTAACCCTATCATTTTGAGAGGTCCTTGAAGATGATGATAAAGATGATGATGATGAGAGTATTTCATTCTGAGATGTCCCTGATGATGATGATGGAAGTAACTCCATCAACATGAGAGGTCCATGATGATGATGATGATGATGATGATGATGATGTGAGAATCTGTATCATTCTGAGAGATCCATTCCATGGTCAATGAAATCACCTGAAAATTGCTACAAAAGGAAAGATTAATTGTCCCTATAAAAGATTAAAATGAGACAAGTTATAGCTACACAGTTCCTGACCTGATGGAACCAGGATATCTTCAACGCTGCAGTTGAAGTGTATGTCTGGCCCTTCAATCATCACCTCACTCCCACTTACACCCACCTCCACTGTCACTACTGACAGGTCTGATCCGGTAGTCAAACGATTATTTAATAGTACAGTAGCAATGAAAGGTAATGTATAATAAAAATAACGTGATGGGTGTTGAGAAAGAATGACTCAACACTGTGTATGCTTGTGAGCATAGGGAGACTTGTATTAGTTGGACATTTTAAGTACCATGGTGCAGTAACGGATATGCAGCCCTTACATTGATATAAGATGGACAAGCTATGATGCATGATGTCTAGACGACTTGTATAAAGAATCTGTATTTGAAAGAGAGAGAGAGAGAGAGAGAGAGAGAGAGATGACTAAACAAGAGGTGTCAGCTGGAGGGTGAGACCGAATCACCTTGTATATAGCTCCAGTGTACGGGATAATGAGGCCCACGAGAGGTGGTGAAGAGGGTTAGGGAGGACCGAAGTAGGGAAGAGCTATCCTGGAGGCGCATACGGACACACGGGTAGGGCAGGATGATAGAAGTGAGGAGAGTATAGAAGTTATTTTTGGTGACCGGTGTGGACACGATGAGAGGGAAAGTTTTGGGATTTGGTATTGAGAGAGAGAGAATACGGCGAGAATTCAGAAACACAATAACTTCCGGGTATAAGAAAATGTGGAAAAGAGACACGATGACGCAAAACAGATGGAGAAATAAAGAAAAGAAATTTAGTAGAACGTAAGCTAAAGATATCGTAAAAGTGGATACATCTTATTTTGTAGAGGAATTAAAGAGAAATGTGAGAAAGGTGCATCGAACACTTGTGTGTGTGTGTGTGTGTGTGTGTGTGTGTAGGGGAGAGAGAGGGGGAGTGAGGATGCCAGGGATTGAAATTTTAAGATCATTAAATACAAATGTTATAAATACGAGAAAGATATAATAACAAGGAAAATAGAAAGATGCAGACAGATGCTGGTAAAGAAAGGGAAAGAGAAACAGAGAGAGAGAGAGAGAGAGAAAAAAATTATTATGGCAGAACTGATGAAGCCCTTGGAGGGAAAATTGGAAAAGGAAATCAGAAGCCGTATGACAGGGCGGTTTGATAAGCAAGGAAGAGAATAGAGGGGGAATGAAAGGCAGCAAGGGAAAGGAAGGAAACCGTATGTGGTCCAAGGCTGTTTGTAAGAGCACAGTGAGAAATGAAGAACAGGAGAAGGTAGGAGGTGCCTAGGGGAATGTGTACAACTCTTGTGCAGGTGTGAAGAAGACAGAGAGAAGGTTGAAGGCTTGGAAAAGTAAGGAGGAGAGAGGACAGCAGTATACGCCTTTAGGCATGAAAATACTCCAGGACTAAGAGAGAGAGAGAGAGAGAGAGAGAGAGAGACGAAAAATTGTGTCTGATAAATCCTTTTCATGGAAGGATTTCGCTCAGATGATTAAACAAGGATAATGAAAACTAGAAACGAACTGATAAAAGGTGGCATTGCTGACTTATTACTTCTCGCAGATTATGAATTCCTCTGCTGTTAACCAAAATTAGACATATTATTAGCTACATAAAAAAATGACCTCCTTAACCCTAGTCAGCAAAGTAATCTGCTCTTAGTCTGATCATTATACCTGTGTGCAACCATAACGAGGAAAGGGTTATGAGGAAAAAGAGGCTGTGGAGATGAATCATGGCATCTAGGCCCTTTGTCCGTATGCTCGTTGGTTAAGGAAGCTCCCTAGCACCTCTTCTTTAGCGATTTGTTTTGGTATATGGCTGGTTACTATCAATGTGTATGTTATTTATGCTGAAAATGATGGTATCGGAATGATTTAAATAACACAGAAGAGGAAAGTAAGGAGTAATAAGTAAAATAAGTCGCGCAGGAAGATGTGTTAGCGAACTTCCTTTACCAATGAAAATATGGGCCCTTGAACCAAACAATCTTTTGCCGAGTTTATAATTCATACTTCCACTTTATTATATGTAACTTAGAAGTAACTTATATCAAAGGAGATTGAGCAGGCTAAAATATCTGCCCTCTTCAGTTCGGAAACTATTCTAAGCTGACCTAATTCCTCTGGTGGTTGCAAGAATAAAAACAAAACAATAAGGTGACTATTCGCTATGCACATCACCTAGCGTAAAATTGCAATCTTTTCTTGTTTAATGTTGAGTGTAAGAGAAAATTTACGGTAGAAGACATGGTGTTGGAAGTATGTAGAGCGGTAGTGTCATCTTCATTTTGTCACTGAGCTACGAGGAATATGATGCAGCTGAATGAAAATCTCCGCTTGGTTAAAATGAAAAGGACTGTAAGTTGTGAAGAATGCTGATCGTATTGAATGCAAACGGTTGTTTCGGTATGTCCTCTTGTCTGAATATTAACTCTGAATGTATGTATGAAGAGGATGTGCCAGAGTAAATGATTAATGAAATCTCCACGAGAGGTCACCCAAAGCTATTTATAATTCTGAGAGCAACGTGAAGCAGGGACATTCATGCCTGGTCGCGGAGAATGCAAACTTGTTTTCGTGTGTTCTGTCATCTACTTTTTTAAGGCTACCCCACCTGCATTTATTTTTTTATATCACCCTTCTGGTGACCGTTAGGATTAGCTAGTTTCTCGTTTTCCTCCTCTCCCTGTTAGTTTGGTACAGTAGGTGTACTGTAATGAGATTGTCTTTGCTTACTCGCCTCTGGAGACGTCCCCCCACTGATCGCTCTAAGGTGTGAATAGACACTGACGCGACCTCCCGAGACTGTTCGAGAAGGCAATTTCAGACTTAGGTGTTTTACCCCCGGTGCTTTGTCCCTTGCTCGTTTTTACTCTTCCTTCCCACTTCCCCTGTGAAGGGGATATGGTTACTATGGCGGATGTCCCTGCCGCCTACCCCTTCCCCTCCCCCCCCCTCACTAAGGGGGCAGATAGTTCTGACGGACTCCCGGCTGTATTACAACCTGACTATCCCCAGACTGACCTGCCCCGGATTCGTAGTTCCCGCGACATCCCTGTAAATAATGCATCGTTTGTGATTCTTCATGCTGTTGATTTCACTACTCTGGCTAGTCTTAATCCTTTCATTATAAAGAAGGTGATTGATAGCTGTGCTGGTGAGGTGGAACAGGTAGGCTAAATAAACCTGCTAATCGAGACCTCCTTGTAAAGACTGTTAATTCCTCTCAGATAATCGACTCTTTAAAGCTGCACAAGTTTCATTCCTATAATGTCGAGCCGACGATCCCAGTTTCCACTGTCATAGACGCCAGATTTATCATCCGATTCTCAGAAGGTACGAGGACCAAAACTGCAAACAATATCTTGACGTTCGGTAAAGTTTCACTTCCTGATCACGTCAACGTTGGTCACGAAATTGTTAACATACGGCCATATATCCCTAACCCTCTTTACTATTTGAAGTGTCAACTGTATGGTTATAGTAACAAGTCTTGTTGAGCTTCCCAGTCAGCGTGTGACAAGTGTGCAGCTGAGAGACATGAAGCTGAACACTGCACATCGGAGACTGTATGCTGCAAGGGTGCTCACTCCACTTCCTCAAGGGACTGTCCCAAACAGAGAGAGGAGAAAGAGATCTGCACGGTGAAGGCAACTGAAGGCATCTCCTACTACAAAGCTAGCTGGAAGGTGAAGGTGTTGCATGCAGCTCCCTCGCCGAATGCCTTCTATCCTTCTGTGGTTATGTCCCGTCCTGAGATGTGCTCTGTCGAGACACAGACTGACCCTGCCCCCGTTCCTCATGCCACACACTCTACTTCTTTGTCTCAGCTTCATGTATGCTCGAACTCATTTACTGACATCCCTGTAGCTCCTTCCTACTCTCAGGCTGCTCTTGCTGCTTGTCAGTCAGTGTGTCTTAAACCGACGTCTGACTAGACTAATGAAATTTATCTGACCACCCTAAGTAAGTCATTACGTTCTCATATTCTTCCTGATCCTGCTCCAGCGAGGGAAGAAGGGCTTAGCTCTTCCTCGGGGGAGTCTGGGAGAATTGTTATTGATGACACTATGGGGGTTTCCATCAGAAAGCACCGGGATAGGTCCCCCAGTAATGGCTCCCCTGTTGTGGGGGCATGGAAAAAAAAAAAAAAAAAAAACTAAGCACACTGGCCCCCCTTGTAAATCTTAAACCGTCGCATCCATTCAGATACAGTGGAATTGTAGGACTCCTGGGAACAAATTACGCAATATAGCAATTTTGCTATCTATACACAAGCCAGACGAATTTTGTTTGCGGGAGACGCTCTCGGTGGATCCCCCTCATCCCCCGCAGTTCAAACACTACCACCCATCTACACTGCAGAAGTGTTTCCTATGAAACACTCTGGAAACCATATAAACTTGTTTTATGAAAAAAAAAAAAAAACAGACATTTACGTTTTATAGACAAAAAACGACAGTTGAAAGTGCAACACTCACACGTTAACTGTTTTAGTTAAAACTTTGACCTTGCCCTGTTACTTTGACCTTGAACTGAATGCTCTCAAAATCGACCCCCTTTGTTCCTGGATTACCCTCAACCCATTCACCAAGTTTGGTCGAAACCGGAAAAAAAAAAGTTGACTTTGCTAGGTTATGTATTGACCAGTCTTTGAGACCTTTACCTGTGACTCAGTGTTTTCAAAACCAATAGCGTCACTTCTTGGCCGTCCATTAATGCGTTTTCTACCTTTGGTTAAAATCGGATGACAGGTTCTTAAGTTATTCTGTTCACACACACACACACACACACACACACACACACACACACACACACACACACACACACACACACACACACACACACACACACACACACACACACACACACACACACTAATTCATAATACATTTAAAGATATTTTTCTTTTTAAGAGGAAACCTTTGGTGTTTTGCAATGATCAGTAATATTATTTTTGTTTCTGTTTACAGATAAAAAAGAATAAACGATGATATCATATGGCATATACAAAGTTTAATAATAAATTGTGCAAAAGCGATTACATTCCTGTGCACGAAAAGCCCATACCCTGAAGTAATGGTGAATTAATATTTCATTCACTGTCACTTATTTTTGCACTGAAAACATATTATCGCTTGCCGTTCTTGGAATTAAAAAAACAAAAGAAAACATAAAAGTATTATCTACTACAGCGGTCATTAGTAAATGCAAAATGACATCTCCAGACATCACGTTCGTCATGGGCGGGTTTCGCCCAGATTCTCAAGTCGAATATCTCCTCCACTGCATAACACTTGTCTCTATAATGCCATACTGCAGCCGCCATAAAGCCATGTGTGCCAACATAGTATATCCACCTACCTATATCTCTGTTTCTGCCTCTATCTGTCTATCCATCTGTCTAGACAAGGTGGGGGGGATTCGTGCAGTTTCACTGTGATCCTGGAAATGTTTGATTAGTCAAGGAAACTCTGTTTTCATAAGTTACGACTTGCACAAGCTGATTTGCATGTCGGGTGTTTCTGAATATACACTGGTTGCTCATCAAATCATTATGATGGCCATGTTATTTTTACTGCTCCTCTGTTGACGTACCTGTATTATAGATACATAGGTAATCAGTTTCTAATCACTTCATTTACAACTTGGCTACGGATGTGGGAGATATTCCAAAACGACGACACATCATCCAATTGTCTTTATACGAACTGTTGTGAACAATAATTTCATGACCCAATTCATGGTAGACAAAATGTGAGACAACAGTACGACGAAGTACCACTAACTAGGTGTCATTGTATCCTCATGTCAACTAACACGATACCAAACTTGCGAGTACAAAATTATGTAGGAATGTTCCAGTACCCTAATATGCCATATTCTTAAATTTAATCTACTTGGTTACTCGGAAAAGAACTTGGAGAACATTCATTATTAGGTTATAACTCTCTTTAGAATTATCGTTCTACAGTACAGTTTTAATCTGCCCATACTCTCTCCCTCTGCCTCACACTTTTGAGTGTATCGTAATCGAGACGATATTTGGGGTTTCTCACATCTCTGGCAGGTCGGAATGACAACTCAGTCGTAAGGCCAACTTTACATATTAATTATCAGGCCAGCTGACTCATATGTCGTGAAACGTTGCAACAAGCACCAGTATGATGAACGAAAACACCAACACGAAAACAAAATAGAGTAAAGTTAGATAGTCAACATTAGCGAGCAAATGACTGATATTTACTGAAGTTTGCTTCACATACGTAAATACATATACTAGTTTGTATTTGTAGCTCACGTGAAACGAACGAATCGGACTATAAAAAGGCAAGAGGGCTAAAGGATAAATTAAAGCGAACTCTCATTGGACCAGCCGTGTTTGCCACCAGACAATGTACGTAAAAAGACTAAAGTCGTGTCTCGGTTTCTTTCGATTTTCAAGTGTAACTCATGAACTTTATGAGCTCTACTACAGTTAAATATCTGTGGTTGGCTAGCCTTACTATCTCAAATATCATAATTGTTGGTGGTGGGGTGACGGTATAAAATTAATGAACCCAGGAAATTCCGAAACCTTAACATCCATTCGCGAGAACTGCTGAGTCTGAGAGGTGAAATGCGAACCATATTCGGTCAGGTGGTAACTGCTGGGCAGTTATACCTTATATCTTACAACTAATTATTAAGTATGGAGAGGGTAAACAGGATGCATCAAACTGCTAGGGAGATGAGAGAGGGCATCATATACCATTATTATTGGGGAGAGTATCCCAAGCAAATAGTTCAAGCATTCGGAGTAGGCAGAACCCTAGAAGGGTAGCTTAGGCAATTTCGGGAGGAAGGCACAACAGTGAGCATCATCGTTCAGGTTGCACTCGCGTAACCACACCAAGATAGGGTCAGGAAATATTCACAACTAAGGATGGCAGCACCTGCAAGCCGTGGTTACGCCGCAAGAGATGAATTGCACCGACAATGAAGCACAGGAAGAGTTTTTCGTAGACTTCGGTTCTGTGTTCGAACACAAGAGTGTGGGACGCATTTCACCACTCATAACAAAAAATTCGATTATCGATATACAGTAACTCTCTCCTTATAATGTAAACTAGCTTTGACATCTTTGATAACACTAACAGGTAATAACAGCCACAACTTATAATAACTAACTTCAGTGTAAGCTAATAAAGAAACAGCTATCTCCGAGTATGTCTACCTACTTAAGTACAGTGTTGTTGACATGGCATTAAATGAGACCAGATAAGAAAGGGCCCATATATATATATATATATATATATATATATATATATCTAGATATATATATATATATATATATAGATCCTCATCATCACCAGCCGCTTGAGTATCCACTGCAGGACCGGCCTGTCCCGACCGAAGTCGGGACGATACATCCAGTGTATCTCTACCAAGTGGCTTAGGCTGTCTGGTAGAGACTGTATGTAGGGTGAGAAGTGCTTGTTAGTGTAAATGTAGTGTTGGAGTGGCTTTGGATGTGTGTATAGTCTGTGAACCAAGTGCATTAAATGAGACCAGATAAGAAAGGGCCCATATATATATATATATATATATATATATATGTCATCATCATCAGCCGCTTGAGTATCCACTGCAGGACCGGCCTGTCCCGACCGAAGTCGGGACGATACATCCAGTGTATCTCTACCAAGTGGCTTAGGCTGTCTGGTAGAGACTGTATGTAGGGTGAGAAGTGCTTGTTAGTGTAAATGTAGTGTTGGAGTGGCTTTGGATGTGTGTGTAGTCTGTGAACCAAGTGCAATCGGCCCGCGCAAGCTGACTGGGTGCAAGCATACTTTATAGTAAACGATACTTGTTCAACCACACCACCCCTTGTGTCTCCCAATGCAGTACGTGGCCGGGTGAAGACTCCCAAAGTTTATTACCCTGGCGGGGCGCGATCCCTGGCTCACCCGTGTACGAAACGCACACTCTACCACTGTACCACAGAGTCTCCATGTATATATATATATATATATATATATATATATATATATATATATATATATATATATATATATATAATCATCATCATCATCATCGGGACCTCCTTTCCCACCTTAGGGCAGGGTGAGGAGTAGCAATGTCCAGACAGCCCAGATTTGCCCAGTCCAATGGGCTACGCTTCCCTTCGGTCGCCATTCAAGCCCCCAGAATCCTGGCTCTATCTGATACTCCAAAAACATTCACCACGTTCTGTAGCTTCACATAAACGTATCTGATAGAGTCAATCCGGATGCTGTCACATTAAAAAGAGGTGCCACATCCCTGATCATGCGCTTCTTACAATATTCATTCAGCTAGCTCGATCTCTTGTTAGTCCTCTAGCCTCACCGACTTCGAAACCTCTCTTCCTCACACACTCAAACACAGTATACCTCCACCTTCTCCTTGGTCTACCTCGCCTCCTCCCTCCATCAGATTCGCTCAGATATACCTTTTTCACTACTCTATTGTTATCCTTTCTCTCCACATGACCATACCATCTCAGTACACGCTCTTCGATTCTGGTGTCCACCGACTTCCTCACTCCACATCTTTCACGAATCACATTATTTAGTATTCTATCCACTCTCTGTACTCCACATACAATCCTCAGGAGTCACATCTCCACTGCTTTCACTCCTGACTTTTCATTTTCATGCGACTCCATAGTCTCACATCCATACGTTAATGTTGTCACTAACACTTCTTCATGTAAGCCTCGTGCAGCTGCAACACTCAAGCCTCTATTTCTTATGAAGGCCTTCATTGCATTAGCTACTTTCCACTTCCATTGCACATTTTCCTCTCTTTTCTATCAATGTATCCAGGTATTTGAACTCTCTCACCAATTCCAGTCTCACTCCATTCACTGTAATATGGCAGTGGGAGTAACTTTCTCTCTCTATAATCATCCGTTTACTCAATTGTACATTTACTCTCAAGGTAGAAGGCTCACAGACATCAGCGATATTCTGCACTAATCTACCAAGTTCTTGTCTGGTATTTGCAAGAAATACTGCATCATCAGCATACAGTAAATTTGAGATATTCCGTCCATCACCATTCATTACCTACGCCATCACCCTCTCCATTACTCGTGTTTTAACTTCTCTCATCACCCATCCATATAGATATTGAACAACCATGGGGACATCACACAACCTTGTCGCACGCCCACACAGATCGTGACCCAGTCACATAGATGCACATTTACCCTTACACATGCTTCACTACGATCATAAAAAACTCTTGACGGCACCTAGCAGCTTACCATCTACACCGTACATGCGCAAAACGTTCCACAGTCCTTCTCTGTCTACTTTGTCGTATGCATTTTCCAGATCCATGAATGCCATAAACACCTTATAGTCAATCTCACAAGCCTTCTCCATTATCTGCCTCACTGTAAATATTTGGTCCACATATCCTTTGCCACTCCTACAACCATCCTGTTTATATATATATATATATATATATATATATATATATATATATATATATATATATATATATATATATATATATATATATATATATATATATATATATATATATATCTGAGTTTGAGTCTTTAGTAAGCATTTTCCACTGGAAATCGTAAAACGTCCACCAACTCAGTGAATGAAGTAATACGTGCTGACTAAGGTAGCCTGGACTTGCATCCGCACAACACACAAGACATAATTATGCTGTGACACAAGGGCAGTGTACAGTAACACATGACATTAGTGCAGTCATTTGGTGTACTTACAGCAGCTCATCTCATGCCCCAGGTGTCGTGTGGCTAGTATCACTGCGCTACTACCCTTACTATTACACCCTTTGTTAAACTTATTCATTACACCAGCTTTCTTCACTGTCATAGTTTCACCATCAGTTGTCCGTCTATTTGGTCATTCAGTCTTCTACATTTCACATGATAATCTCTCTCTCTCTCTTTATATATCTCTCTCTTTATATATATATATATATATATATATATATATATATATATATATATATATTTGGAGCCTCTGTGGTACGGTGGTAAAGTGTGCGTTTTCGTACACTGAAGAATGAGGGTTCGCGCCCTGCCAGGGTAATAAACTTTGGGAGCGTTATTCTGGCTACGTACTGCATTGGCGGACATCAGGGGTGCTGTGGTTGAGCCAGTGTCGCATACTATAAAGTATGCTTGCATCCAGTCGGCTTGCGCGGGCCGATTACACTTGGTTCACAGTCTACACACACATCCAAAGCCACTACAATACACTTACAAACACTTTTCACCCTACATACAATCTCTACCAGACAGCCTAAGCCAGTTGGTAGTGATACAGTACATTGACTGTATCGTCCCCGTTTCGGTTGGGATAGGCCGGTCCTGCAGTGGACACTCAAACGGCTGATGAGATGAGAGATAAGATCTATCTATCTATCTATCTATTGCCAGGCGCCTTAATCCCGTATGGGGTGGCCACAAACTAATCGCCTCCACGTCGCCCTGTCCGCCATTTCACTGTCCTGTTCCCAACTCACACCCTCCTCTCTCATATACCTTTCCACCTCATCCCTCCATCTCATCCTCGGCCTCCCCCTCCCTCCCCTCCTCTCCACCTCAATCACATACACTCTCTTCGTCAGTCTCTCACCCTCCATCCTCTCCAGATGGCCAAACCACCTCAGTGTGTTCCTCCTAACGCTTCCTATCACATCCACATCCACACCACAACGCTCCTTTATATCCTCATTTGTCAGCCTGTCTCTCCATGTGACTCCACAGGCTTCTCTTAAATAACTCATTCCCACTGCTCTCACTCTTGACTTGTGTCCTTCCAACAGTTTACTGCACTAAATTCTACAGAATGATGCACAGACATTCAGACCTGCGGTAAAAGATTTACAGGTCCTGCACGAAGAAAAGAGAATCGTCAAGTGAACACCGAGATTATTTGGGGAATGCCACAAACATCATCATGGTTATCATTATCGCTATTATATTTTTAAGCCCAAGGAGGGAGTGGGGCAAGCTATAGAAGGAAGGAAAGTACATAAAATGAGGCGACTATTAACATCATACCCAGTGAAATGGGCCATTCATAAATTTATCACTCAACACCTTGGAATCATGACTTCTAGTTACATGACTAAACCTTCTGCACGTTTTTTTTTTTCTATGCATGAACTCTACATACACCTGAAAGGCAGTTTGCCCGGTAATATTTCCTTAAAAAAGGGGGTGTGGAATGCTTGTCAAATCATCGTACATACATAATTTATTCTTTTGCCTAATGAAATATCAAATTATACTACCTTCATCAACAAGTACCAAACAGAACAACATTTCGAAACACTAAACAGTACACCCATCACAAACATCAACACCGCAGTGCACACTTTCAATACAATCATACAAAACGCAGACAAAAGACACATCCCAAGAGGCAACAGAAAGAGACACAACCCCAATTTCACACCAGAAATTCAGGGCCTCATCAGACAACGGGACACACTGCGACACTCCCCAACACCCCATACACAAGACACCATACAACAAATACAAGAACTCAACACTCAAATAAACAGCAAAATATCAGAACAGCAAACACTAAACTGGAAAAATTACCTCCAAACACTTGACCACAAAACAAACATCAGCATCACACTTTCCAACAGCAACACCACACAATCACATGCTGCCATCACAACAACAGACACCATACCCTCAAACAAACAACAAGCAAACACTCTCATCAATCACTTTTCACAAATCAGCCATCTAACCCCCCATCCGGAAGACCGACGTATCATCAGACGTAAGAGACAGTTCCCTACAGACCCAGACTACGCACCTTTCACTTACAACCAGACGAAGCACATCATTAACAACCTCAAGCACTCACCTACCTGTGGACCAGACAACATAAGCAACATTCACCTTAAACACCTAGGACCACAAGGCATACAAGCACTCACCAACATATCAAACTACAGCTACTCACACAACATAATACCCAACATCTGGAAGCATGGCAATATCATCACTATCCCTAAACCCAACAAAGACCCCAAGTTACCTTCCTCACATCACCCCATCACACTCCTCTGCACCCCCTCTAAAGTCACCGAACGACTGATACTACAACTAATTACACCTCACATTCCCCTAGCCCAGTCACAACATGGCTTTAGGCCACTATACTCCACAAACACCCTTCTTACAGACCTTACACAGAGAGTTTCCGATGGCATGAATTCAGCTAGGCCCCCACACAGAACACCCCTAATCACACTAGACATTAGCAAAGCTTTTGATGCCATCCCCCGCCACAACCTCACAAACAAAATACTCAACACAAACATGCACAATAACACAGAAAGATGGCTGGCAAACTACTTAGCAGGCAGATGTGCACACGTAACATTTGCCGGTCAGTCTTCTAACATCAGAAACTTCACAAACGGAGTCCCTCAAGGATCTGTTTTAGCCCCTACACTCTTTAATGTATACATGCACGACATACCCACACCCCACACACCTCAGATACACATAGCTTCCTATGCAGATGATATAACACTTAAATGTACACACCAAAATGCAAACACAGCTGCACACATTCAACCTTACCTCAACACACTACACGAATGGTTCACCACAAACAAGCTCAAAATAGCCCCAGCCAAATCTACAGTGACTCTTCTCACAAACTGGACAGCAGAACACAGTCACATCCCACACCTCACCATAAACAACACTCCCCTACCACACACACACACACACACACACACACACACACACACACACACACACACACACAAAATCCTTGGTGTAACATACAATACATCAATGTCATTTAAACAACACATCACAAACATTAAAAATAAAAGATCACCAAGACTCAATGCTTTGAGGTCACTTGCCCATACAACATTCGGACACAACAAAGAAACCACCACCACAGTATACAAACAATACATACGTTCAGTGATGAATTATGCAAGCCCTGCCTGGGCTTCTAACCTCACTAAAACACACTACAACACTCTACAGACCATACAGAACAAGGCCCTAAAAATAATCACAGGCTGCACAGCTACTACACCCACAGACCACCTACATCAAGAAAACAAAGTCCTCAAAGTCAAGGATCACCTAGATATGAGAGACACCCAGTTTCTTGCTGCAGCATCCACAAACCCACAACATCCACTACAGTACATGGCAGCACATCCACCCACACCAAGGACATCAAAACAACACCCAGCACACGATACCATACACAAATATTGTCATCTCTCCCCCCTCACCCACCTCAGACCAGTTTCCAGAAGCATATCCACACTCAGATCACTCGCCGCTCCATTCAGTCACTTAAAGACAACACACAGCTGCATGCACGGCCTCCTGACAACCACCCTTCTGAATCATATCTTCCTTGTGAGGACAGGGTCCATCTGGCCAGGCTGAGATGTGGGCACCATCCAGCCCTCTTAAGCTACCAGAAGAGGCTGGATGACTCCGTCGCTGATGCCTGTCCAGGATGGAACACAGCACCCCATACTATTAAGCACATTATGGAAGACTGCATTGCACACAATCACCTACGCCAACATCACAACATACACTCTTTGAGAGCTCTGTGGGAAAGCCCGGTCTCGGCCATGGCCTTCCTAAGGGACTCGGGGCTGTTCGGCCAGACTGCCTAGGGAACAACTACTACTACTACTACAAGTACCAACCATTACTAAGTATATCTCAATCATGTAAACAACAGACGATTTTGCTCAGCTGAGGAGATATTTCTCGTGCTAAATTGTGTTGAAAAGAATGCTGTATTCATATTTAATTCTTCCAAGCATCATTATTCTAAGCTACTACCGTTCAAAAATTTTGTCCTTACTACCGCCAGCTGTTTTTAGGAAACTTTAAAGACATCCCTCATAGTGAGGGTGCGATGTGGTGCCTCCTAGTTATAGACAGTTTCTACTGCTTTCCTATGTTGTTTGCCTCGATCTAGGTAGGGAAGTGTTTCAGGGCTCATTCATAATAATACTGATTTAAAATTTCTATTAGCAACATGAAATAGTGAACATTAATTACATTTTAAAGTGGAAATCATTCTGACCATCCGTCCACCATGTGCTTACATCACAGGCAAACAACATGTCGCTGGGTAGAACTGTCTGTCTGTCTGTCTGTCTCTCTCTCTCTCTCTCTCTCCCTATAGATGACGCTGGATCCGCTGGTTCAATAATGCCACCTGGCAAAGCTGTTCCGGAGCAGCCTCTTCATTAGCCAACATGCCGTTTATCATTGCCAGACTAACACTATCCCCTTTATGGACTGCGTATTGTGCGGAAAAAAGGGAAATGTAAATTCAACCATCCTGCCATCAGACAGCCCAGCAAAAATAGACCACAACTCCATTAGCTTATCATGTAAGCCGTCGTAATATCTGATTCTACTCATAGATTAAACCACGCACACCGAGGTATTTCGCCTGATTTAGTTCTCAGGTAACAATCCTTTGCCTATTAAGATTAAGGGGGATGCAAACCTTGTATGTGCATTACCATGAACTCGTATACTTCATCTCTCCATTTCAGTCTATTGTTATTACAGTTGCGCTTGCGAATCGAAAGTGACTGTGTTTTTTTACATGTGTGTGTGTGTGTGTGTGTGTGTGTGTGTGTGTGTGTGTGTGTGTGTGTGTGTGTGTGTGTGTGTGACAACGGACCAGGGCACAATTTTACCTAGCAGTTTTTATCCAATTTACTCCAAACTTGGGGGAAGGGTTGAGAGTAAGAGAAAAATGAAATAAATCATTTTTTAGAACAATCAGCCGCACATCAGAGTCACAGGGCAAGGCCAAACATTTATCTGTGGATGTGTGTAGGCATATTAACAAAATTTACTCTGCTTTTATCCAGTTTTTATTAAGCTTGTTGGAATTTTTTTTAAACAATATTTCAGAGTTCAAGGTCAAAGACAAAATCATCTTCAACATTTTTATTTGATTTTGACCAACCTCTGTAGATAGGATGAAGATAAAGCAAGAATAAAAGAAGTCGATTTTGAGCACAGTTAGAAATCAAGGTCACAAGGGAAGGTCAAAGGCCAAGGAGACAAACTAAGGTTAGCTTCAAAATTTTTTATCCAGTCTGAACCAAACTTGGTGGACAGGTTATGGGTCAGGCATAAAGAGGAGATTCTATTTCCTGAACAATCAAAGGTCTGGGTTACAACGTGTGGTCAAAGATTGAACCCTGTGTCTGTATGAATAAAATAAAACAGATTTGATCTGATTTGGATTAAACATTGTGGATGAGTTAAAGATCACCCAAGATCTTGACCTATTGTTTTTGACATAAGATCAGTGGTCAAGGTGACATGGCAAGGTCAACTTGCAGTAATCACTTATCATCCACTGTGAATTAAACTTTATAAGAGTTCAGATCAAAACAAATATAAATATTCTCCATTTCTGAGAACGCCCAGTAGAAGTTCAAAGTCACAGGCAATGCTCAGTGATCAAGGTCACTAGAAAAGATCATCTCAAACAGCTTTGTTCTTTGGTGAAAGGGCAGTGTTTTAGACAAGAATGAAGTAATTCATTTTTCAGATAATCTGTCGAAGGTCCGCATCACAGAGTAAAGTCAAATATTCCTTCCTCAGACCTGTTGCTGGTCTCGCGTTTTTTTTTATTTTCCCCTCACCATATTCTTTATTTCCTTACACTTTTTTTTACTGTGTCCGTTCATTTTCCTCTTCTCTTTTTTCATACATTTACATTATTTATCAAAATTTTTTACCTTTTTTACACCCTGCCATGTGAATCTATCTTTTCCTTGTCCTTTTACTGCACTGTGAGAAATGTGTTCATTGTATCAGTTAATCTTGGCCTTCCTCAGGCATTTAACTATCTGAGCTTTGAAAATCAGGGTTGCCACATTCCACTGACTATTATCGCTCAGACGATCATATATATACAGTATATATATATATAAACAACTGTAGTGTTTGTTTGTTTGTCCTTCAATCACGCCCAAACCAAGGGCCAGAGACCCCCAGACCCATATATATTCTGAATCAGGGTGACCCAAGGATGGTTTTAGGCAGGTCAAAATTTAGATCTGGGTCATTTTAGGTCACTGGCAGAGGGTTCGCCTTTTTGATCCGGGCAACGCCGGGTACCCCTGCAGCCCAATTTTTGGTACGGAGACTCACATGATCTTCAGTTCGAACATGGGCTATGTGAGGTTGACCTCAGAGGTCATTTGAGGTCACTAGTCGGAGGTCATTTGAGGTCACCGGTAATACTCGAACAACTGGACTCAGCAGCCCAATTTCTGGCATGAATTCTCATATGACCTTCAATTTTGATATAGGCTATGAGAGGTTGACCTCCGAGGTCATGAGGTCACCGACGAGGTCATTTGACGACCCAGCAGCCCAATTATTGGGATGGACACTCACATGACTTTCAGTTCCAACATAGTCTGTGTGAGGTTGACCTCCGAGGTCATATTAGGTCACCGGTCGGAGGTCATTTAAGGTCACCGATAATAGTAAAGAAGTGTGTACAATTACTGTGCGTTAGTGTGCTAACGCTGACATAGAAAGTTCTTTGGGCTCTTATAATACCTCTTCAGAAGCATAAGAGGTACATGGTCTTTGTGGAGTAGAAAGAAAGATTTAACTTTTTTTTTTTTTTTTTTTTTTTTTTTTTTTTTAATGTGATCGACTCTGGGCATAGGCTTCACAGCCTGCTATCAAGGCCCAACAGTCCTCCTACATACCATACACCTCTACATGTCACCACTTCGGCGCTAACACCCACCGTCCATATTGAATACATGCAAGGGCTGTCTCATACAGGACTGGTGTATTGGTATTAGCGGGGGTATTTTTACGACATGTCGGCGGGTCTTCTGGTAGATCAGTAAAGCTTGATTTAATGAAATTCAAATCCTTAAACTGTTCCCTGCCCCAGCGGGGATTTGAACCTGGGTCCGTTAGAACGGCAGGCCACTCTCTACCGATTAGAATGTTCGCCTTTTTGGCCAGGGCAAGGAGGGGTACCGCTGCTAGTGCATTATATTATTGCACTGCATTCGAAAAAATGAATTAGTGTTGACACAAAAGTAGGTGAGCCAATAACCAATACCTTTATTTTGTGAAAATTGTTAGTTTCTAAATTTGCATATCCCTTTGATGTTATATGAAATGAATTGCTGTCCTCAACAGATACTGTAATCAATTAGTCCTCGACAGAAGACTTTTTTTTTTTCTTTATCACTGTGAATTTCCAGTTAAATATCAACAAATGTGACGCCATGTAAATGTCACCTACAGCACCTTTTCTTCACTACTTGGAAACAGGACGTCAGAGGTCCTGCCTTGAATCATCAGTCTTGAAGGTGAAAAACCTCACTTGTTTGATTTGGCTTGGCTTTCACACTGTTTACTGTGCAACATTTTCCCTTTACATAAGCACAAATATATCGAAAAAGTTAAATTAAGTATAAGAAGTATTTTACCTATACATGCTATGACTTTTAAAACTGAGTGCAAAACTGAAATAACACATATTGTATCTACTAATAGATTATTGCGTTTTTGTGATTACTAGCACATAAATCCATTACAGCATCCTCTCACACAACAAATTTCCCCATCGACCTACCTTCACCCCAGAGACCAACTTTTCACCTTGGGCCAATTTTCCCCCTTGGACCAACTTTTTAAAAATGTAGTGCGATAATTTAAGGCATGATAACGATAATATGATCATCTGAACGACAATACAGTCTCTCAACCCTGATGTTAAAGGGCTAGACAGATAAATGCTGTGTGGTAGGCCTATACTCATCTTGGGCCTTGGACCTATTTTAACATGAATTTTTTTTTCACCATAAGCCTATTTCTCTTATGAACATTCTTTAACCCCATGCACCCATTTCTCCCTATGAACGTACTTTCCCAATTGGACTCTTTTCTGTAGTGAACCTTTATTATCCCTTGGGCACGTTTTTTCTCATGAACCATATTTATAAATGGTATATTTTCCCAATGGGCCTATTTTTGTCCTTCCAGTTACCTGTTCTGTCTCATCTGGACTTCTTTTCCACATAGGCTTATTTTCTTCTCATGGGAAAAGAGTGAATCCCCATATGAGTATTCTCATGGATCTTATTTACCGAATGAACCTGTATTTCCACTTGGGCCCATTTTCATCAAGGACGTTTTCCCAATGAACCAATTTTCCCACATAGGTCTACACTAAGCATCTTTCCTATCACAACTATCTTTCTGATCGTCAGTATGGTTTCCGTCAGGGACGCTCCACTGGCGATCTTCTCACATAAGTTTCAGACTCCTGGTCATCCTCTTTCCGGGACTTTGGCGAAAGCTTTGCTATGGCACTTGACACCTCAAAGGCTTTCGATCGAGTCTGGCATAAATCTTTAATTTCCAAACTGCCCTCTTACGGTTTCTATCCTTCTATCTGTGCCTTCAATTCTAGCTTCCTTTCTGGTCGTTCTATAGCCGCTGTTGTAGACGGCCATTATTCTTCTCCTAGATCTATCAACAGTGGTGTTCCTCAGGGCTCTGTCCTATCACCTACTCTCTTCCTTTTATTCATCAGTGACCTTCTAAGCTGTACATCTAACCCTATCCACTCATACGCTGATGACTCCACCCTGCACCTTTCCATTCGGTTCCCGCAACGTCTATCTCAGGAGTTGCTCCAACAAAAAAAGGATGAGGTTATGGCACACTTAATGTCTGACATGGTTCGTATCTCTGACTGGGGTAAAAATAATCTTGTTTTTAATGCATCAAACACTCAGTTCTTACACCTATCAACCCGACAATATCTTCCACAGGTGTACCCACTAATGTTTAATAATATTCAGCTTAAGACTGCATCATCCTTGAATATGCTTGGAGTTTCATTCATTCGAGACTTATCTTGGAAAGATCATATTACGTCTCTTGTAAAATCTGCTTCCAGGGGATTAGGTGTGCTAAGCCGACTCCGTTCCTTCTTTACCCCTGCACAATTGTTGACTCTATACACGGGTTTTATCCGCCCCTGTGTGGAGTACAACTCTCATGTGTGGGGAGGCTGCCCACATACAGCTCTTCTCAATAGAGTGGAGTCAAAAGCTTTTCGTCTCATTAACTCTCCTCCTCTTACTGGCTTCCTTCAACCCCTTTCTCTTTGCCGCACTGTTGCATCTGTATCTCTTTTCTATCGCTACTTCAATAGTCATTGCTCCTCTGAACTGTCTGCTTGCATCCCTCCACCTCTACGACGGGCATGTAGCACCCATCTAGCAGCAAACTCTCATCCCTTTTCTGTCCAACTCTCTAATGCAAGAGTTAACTGTTACTCCCAGTCCTTCATTTATGCAATAGGTCAACTCTGGAACTGTCTCCCTCAGTCTGTATTTCCTGCTTCCTATGATCTCCAGTCTTTCAAACGCGGTGTGTCCAAGTATTTCGAAATGATCGGATCTTGAATTTGGGTCTCTCTTATTTTTTCTCTCTCTCTTGAAAGGAACAGTTATTGCGGGCTCATAGCCTTTGGTTCTTTCTTCCTCACAAAAAAAAAAAAAAAACTAACCATGGACCTGTATTCCCCACGGATCTAAAATTCCCTCCTCCACCCGCCTACCACTCCATGTACCTACTCACGCATCCGGTGTAATATGCCCGTCCCCTGCCTTGTCCTCCAGGAAGCCATGCATCCACCTACACACCCACCCTGTCCTCCCTGCCCACCTAACCACTCCCCCTCGCACCCACCCTACCTTGCCTAGTCAGCAACCCATCCCACCCATTCGTCCTATCCATTCTGCTCTCAGCACCCACCCACCCCACCCACTCCGCCCCCATCGTGCCTGTCCACCCACCCTCTCACCCATTGCACCCACCCTGCTTACCTCAGCTACCCATCCATCCATCCACCCACAAACCCATCCAGCCCATCTGCCCACAAACCTACGCACCGCCACTAAGTTGGATTCACACACACACACACACACACACACACACACACACACACACACAGAGTTTGACTTTACAGAATAAATAATCGTATATCCTGAGGCAGTTTGTCACACTAACTAATCTCTCTTGACCTTGTTGGCATTCACAAGTCAGTCATGGCTTTTCTAACCCAACCACTAATCTGTCTCGCCTGTCTTACTTTTTCACATCCCATACCAAGCCTCCTTAGAGTTCCTCACATACTAGTTTCCAGTATTAGGCCACTGCAATCCTCGTCTGTCTCACACAGTCACTTCTGACATAAAGTTACTTACTTCTTGGCTCTTCTTTTTACACTCATCTCCACCATGGTAACTGGTCCACCAACCCATGAAGTCTTATCCCTTCAGTCAGAGGATATATTAATTTAGATAATCTTCTAACCTACCCGTGATAATGTTCAACTTGAAGAATTTTATTAGCGAAAGGATTCATCATCATCCATAACTACTCCACTGCTGAATAAAGGCCTCCCCCAACCTTTTCCACGAATTCCTTGACTGAGCCAATCTTTGCCACGTTTTCCCTGCAAATTTCTCTATCTCATCTCTCCATCTCCAGTCTTGCCTTTTTCTGCTACGCTTACAATCTTTTGGTGTCCAGTCTGTCAGCCTCTTGCTCCATCGATAATCCCTTATTCTTGCTATATGGCCTGCCCACCTCCATTTCTGTTCTTTTATAACTTCTATAATATCTTTTGACTTTTGTCTGCTCTCTCACCCAAGTTGATCTTTTCCTGTCTCTTAAAGATATTCCCAACATTGACCTTTCCATTGCTCTCTGAGAACGGATTAATTTATTTTCCATTGATTTTGTCAGTTTCCATGTCTCACAACCATACGTCATAGCTGGAATTATACATTCGTTATATACTTTTCGTTTCATACAAACTGGCAAGCTACTTTTCATAATGTCTCTATGTTTACCGAAAGCTTTCGATCTAGTTGTAATGCGTCTTTTTATTTCGCTATCATTAAATTTTAGTATTTGTCCCAAGTAATTGTACTTCTCAACTTCTTCAAGTATTTCATCGCTTATTCTGATGACGGTCTTTGGTGTTTGTGGATTAAACATTAGTTTTACTCCGGTTCATCTTCAGTCCTACTTTCAGACTTTCTCTGTTCAGGTCATTTAACATTTCTTGCAATGCCTCCGCTGTTAATGAGATTAGGACAATGTCATCTGCAAATCTTAATTGGTTTAGCTTTTCTCCATCTATTTTCACTCCTTTGTTTTCCCAGTCTAGCTTTCTGAAAATACCTTCTAGGCATGCTGTAAATAATTTTGGAGAAATTGTATCTTCCTGACGCACGCCCTTCTCAGTCTTAATTTTTTCCGAGTCCTTACGTAATTTAACTGTAGCAGTTCCCTCTTCATATATGTTTTCGAGCAGTTTTACAATGTTCTCATTCACTCCTTATTCTTGCAGTGAATTTATAATCGCTGTGTGCTCCACTGAATCACAAGCCTTTTCGTAATCAGTAAAACTTAAGCACAGTGGTTTATTATATTCTGTAGTTTTCTCAGTTACCTGATTCATTATATGTAGATGATCGATGGTTGAATACTCGCTTCGGAATCCTGTCTGTTCACGAGGTTAGTTCTCCTCCAAAATTGTTGTTATTCTGTTCGTAAGGACTTTAGTGAAGAATTTGTAAATGACTGATAATAAGCTAATGGGTCGATAGTTATTAAGATCTTTTGAGTCACCTTTTTTGTAAAGTAAAATAACTACTGCATTACACCATGTTTTGGGAATGTTCTTCTGTTTGATACAGTGTCTTTTCTGAATACTTCTTGGCTTTGGTTGTATTAAGTTTTTCTACTACCTCCCCTGATTCTTTTAGCACTTTTGTTAGTCTGTCATTCAGGTTATCAATGTCACATTCAGCATTACTTAGAGCCTGAAATCTATTCCTTATTTCCAACTGAAAGGCTGCTTTGTTTTCGTTTACTTTTATTGGGCATATCTTTTTATCTTTCATCATCTTCTTTCTTTCACTTCTGAAATTGAATCTGGCTGTGCAACCTACCATTCTATAATCACTACCTATATTTACTTTATTGATAACTGTGACATTTGTGATCGTGTTATTCTTATCTGGTAAAATGAGGTAGATTTCAGTCTTTGTTTCTCCATTTGGGCTTCTCCAGGTTCTTTTGTGGAAAAATGTGTTCATTATTCTCAAGTAAAACATTTCAGCAAAATTTACCAGCATTTCTCCTCTTTCATTCCTTTCTCACACTCCAAATTTTCCCATACATGCTTCTCCATTTTTCGACTTCCCAACTTTTATATTGAAGTCTCCCATGCGTATAGTATATGTTGTCTTTTCTTCTTCCATAATCTGGGAGATGTCATCATAGAATGTTTCTATTTCTTCATCTGAGCTTTGAGAAGTTGGTGCATATACTTGTATTTTTTTCAGGTTATATTTTTTGCACAGTCTAATGACAACAAATGCTGCCCTGTCAGATACACTGCTGAATTTAACAATGTTGTCTGCAAGATTTCTATCAATTAGAAATCCTATGCCACTAACTCTTTCATTTTCCCTTCCCCTGTAGTAAATAGGTGTTTGCTGTCTTTGAGCTGAATTACTTTTTCTTCTTTTCTGTGGATCTCATTCAAACCTACAATATCCCAACTAATGTTTTCCAGTTCAGTCATTAGGTTATCGAGTTTGTAATCTTCTGCGAGGCTTCTTACATTGTATTCATAGATCTTCATGGATTTCAGTTTGTTTAATATCCAAGACTCTAATTTTCCAACCCAGTGCCTACTCACTTTCGGTGGCACACTGCCCATAAGCACAGGTGGCAGTGCCGTTGGACCTTTAGTAGACGATGATCCAACAGGGACGCCCGTCAAATCATTTGCAATAGAACTCATGTTTGATTGGGAGAATTGTGGCAAATAATCTCACCTCCCTGCCACATAGTTTCTGGTGAGATGTAATTTTTGTGCCACCTTATTTGTTATATTCGATGGAGCCCTATATATCTATAGGGAGTCCTATGGTCCATGCCGTCTAAGACGGTACCTCATATACCTACAAGGCCTAACCCCTATCCGCCACCCGGAGACAAGCCAGGTAGCAGTGGGATCCTGCCCCTTGTAGCGAAAGGATTAATGAATATTATGTCAAACCCCTCTTTTCAAAAAGTCTCTCGAAGCCAAATAAATACGTCTGGAGATGGCAAAAATCTCATTGCAGGAAGAAACCTTTTTATTCAGCTTAAGAAGTGCCTCTGGTATAGTCATTTCACTTTAGCCTGGCCTATATTTTTGTCCACTGGCAGCATATTTCAAGCAGTCTTTCAATGTTAGCATCATATTCTATTTCAAATCTGTTGTTTCGGATTCAGCTTTCAAGATGGAGAGGTGGCAGTTTTAGGCCAAGTTCGAGTAAAAAGGGTATAGTGAAAGTGTTATTAAAGGAATGCAGTGGTTCAATATATGGTCCAAGGTGACGGTGAAGGCGAGGATGGCGGGGGAGGTGACGTTATTGATGGCAAGGCAGGAGAAATGGGAGTTATGAAGTCACGGGTCAGACGGGGCAGCTTCAGCTGATTCAACTCCCTTATGTACGATCAACTGTAGAAGTTAAATAACTGTTCTTGAACTGATAAGTAAAACTGGAACAATAACGACCAAATTAATTTTCCAATAATACTTTGATTTGTTTTCTGTATTGTATAAACACGTGGACATTAATAATTTTATATTTACTTTTATTGAAGCTGAATAAAATTAATATTTTGTCAGACAAGCCACAAGCACTGTAGCCTATAAGCATATTTAAAATGCTTGTGAACTTTTAATATAGTGTCATATTTTTAATAATTGTTGTCTGTAACGGTCGAATTGTAATAGCATCAAGATTTTTTCGAACATGTCTGAACACTGTGTATAATCTACAAAGATCTCATAATGAAATAATCATTAATTTCATTTATCTTGATTTACCTTATCCATGAATTTTTGGGATTATCTATCTATCTATCTATCTATTGCCAGACGCCTCAATCCCGTACGGGGTGGCCACAAACAAATCGTCTCCACGTCGCCCTCTCCCCCACTATTTCACTGCCCTGCTCCCAGCTCACACCCCCCTCTCTCATATACCTCTCCACTCCATCCCTCCATCTCATCCTCGGCCTCCCTTTCCCTCTCCCCCCCTCCACCTCACTCACATACTGTACACTTTCTTCGTCAGTCTTTCACCCTCCATCCTCTCCACATGGCCAAACCACCTCAGTGTGCTCCTCCTAGCGATTCCTATCACATCTACATCCACACCACAACGCTCCATTATATCCTCAACTGTCAGCCTGTCTCTCCATGTGACTCCACAGGCTCCTCTTAAATAACTCATTTCCACTGCTCTCACTCTTGACTTGTGTCCTTCCAACAACGTCCAAGCTTCACTTCCATACGTCAGAGATGGTATCACAATACTGTTATGTAGTAACTTTTTCCCTTGCATGCTCACTTCCCTGTTTCTGATTACCGTTTTCAAAGAACCAGCAACCTTTCTTCCCTGCTGTACCCTTTCAAGCACTTCACCCTCCAAAACTCCATCCTTACTCATCACACTACCCAAGTACTTAAAACGTACTCACAGTTTCCATTTCTTCACCATCCAACCTCACTGTAGATTCACTGACTTCATCTCTCTCAAAGAGAATCACTTTACTCTTCCCTACATTCACCTTTAGATTCCGTTTCTTACACACTCTCCCAAACTCATCCACCAAGCCTTGCAGCTCCCCTTTGTCTTCACTCAACAACATAGTATCATCTGCAAACAACAGTACAGGTTTCCAGACACTACCCTCTCTCACCAGGGTCACTCCAACATCCACTGCGCTACCTTATACCTCTTTTATTACCCCATCCATTTACAGATTGAACAAGCATGGAGACATGACACATCCCTGTTTCAAACCAACCTTCAAAGAGAAAAATTCACTCAGTTCACCATCCACACGCACTGCAGCCTTAGGACCATTATACATACTCTTCACAGCATTCAACAACTTCCCATCTACTCCATATATTCTTAATACTTTCCACATTCCTCGTCTATCCACTCTGTCATATGCTTTCTCCAAATCCATGAAAGCCGCATACAACTTCTTTCCCTTCTCTAGAAACTTTTCCACTAAATATCTAAGAATGAATATCTGATCTACACAACCTCTTCCCTTCATAAAGCCTCCCTGTTCTTCTCCAACTAATTCCTCTGTTGTTCCTCTAACTCTGTCAATACGTATCCTACCATACACTTTTCCTATTACACTAAGGAGACAAATGCCCCTATGATTATCACACACTTCTTTTTTCCCTTTTCCTTTGTACAAGGAAATAATTATACCTGACTTCCAATCCTCCGGGACTCTACCTTCCTCCCATGCCAATCTGCACATCTTCCACATCCATTCGACTACTCTCTCTCCCCCATGCTTCAGCATTTCACTACATACTCAATCAATTCCTTGAGTTTTCCTCAATTTGACTTTCTTCATTGCTTCCACAACTTCTATCCTACTGATTTCTTCCTGTCTTCTCACCTCCCTCCTTCTCCCAGCCATTCCCCAGCCACTTATACTCGCATTACTTCCATCCTCTATGTTCAACAATTCCTTAAA
Organism: Coenobita brevimanus; assembly: GCF_032717465.1. NCBI lineage: Eukaryota > Metazoa > Arthropoda > Malacostraca > Decapoda > Coenobitidae > Coenobita > Coenobita brevimanus. The sequence goes on from NC_137046.1 coordinate 15,471,130, forward strand.
GTGTTCTCTCCATCTGCCCACTATTTCTCCCTTCTCCACTAGTAGTCTACCATTTATATCTTTCACTCCCCTTCTAACTTCACTGCCACACTGTTTTACTCTCTTCACCTCCTTCCAGAACATTTTCTTACAGTCCCTCCACTTTACACTCAAATTCCTTCCAAATTCCTCATCCACTCTCTTCTTACTCTCTCTCACTAATCTTTTCACCTCTCTCTTCCTTTCTACATAAAACTCTCTCTTCCGCCTCTCAACTTCTTCCACGCCCCTATTTCACATCCATTCATTGTATGCTTTCTTCTTTTGTGCCACAGCCTGTCTCACCTCTTCATTCCACCACGCTGTTCCTTGCACCCCCTCCGTCTTCTCTTCATCCAACACACCACATCACATGCTGTACATACTTTTTCTGTGAATATCCTACACACACCTTCCACATCTCCCATCTGCTCCAAATCATTTTTCCCCAGTCTTTGGGATTATGAAGCATTAATGTTAGAAAATTAATAAAAAGACATGGGCAAAGTGCAGCGAAATACATGATCACATACAGTACACTGCTGCATACAGTATACCAAATAATGGAGTGTATGTTCTCTAAATGAAGTATTCAAACATATAATGCAGTTAAAGTTTAGGATCGTTTCGTCAAGCTTAGCATGATTTTTGTCTTCGATGTAGTACTATCCTGCACGATATATCTAGTCACCCTCTTCCTAGTCAGTCCCTTCACAAGGGCAGTTCACTTCTGAGTGTATTTTATATTTTCCCTACATCGACTTCTACGTCACATTCATCACCAGTACACTTCACCCTCCCACACACTTCTTTGTGACGACAAATTTATGGCAGCCACTGACGGATGGAAGGAGAGACATGGTGGCGGGGGACGCTACCACCTTGACTGACACTTAATATCCACTCCAATATTTACTGTCAACAACTAGGCCAATTATTTGACTGAACATAACCCTTTCAGTCAGAGGACATGTTATAGTCATTTTATTTTCAGCTGACGAAGACCCATAACTCCTTTCATCTGACTTTTTGGCCAGGTGTATAAATAGGAGGGTTGATTATTTTGAGTACCTGAGACTCACATCTGTCTCATAACTATGGCTTATCGAATTTCACACAACCATGTTTCAGCACAGAAGCTGTGGAAGTGGCCTAGTTCAGTCAGATGGAAACAAAGTGGCTATGGTTTAGTTTATTCTTCACACCTTCAGTTGAGGGAAAGGCCTCTAGTAGTGAACAGAGCAGTGAAGTGTGTGTCTATCCATGACAGTCTGGAAAGTTCAAGTCAACCTGATACCCCCCTTTACTATTATTACTCCTTTCACTTTCAGTTTCCTGTAAGAAAAAGAGAATCGCTATGAACCACTGAACTACCAGGCAAGAATTAGAAGCTGCCAGTTAGTCGTAGTTACCGTGCATATACAGTATATATATATATATATATATATATATATATATATATATATATATATAGTGCCTGCTTGGATACCCCCAAGGAACCAAAAATGTTTTTTTCTTGGGGTATTGAGGTACTGGTTTATGAACACCTGACCTGAGACATATAAAGCCTTGCAGATAGGAGAGAGAGAGAGAGAGAGAGAGAGAGAGAGAGAGAGAGAGAGAGAGAGAGAGAGGAATAAAGGTTATTGTAGTGTATTGTGTGAGTAAACATACGGACCTTGATGACGGGCGAGCCACAGTACAATAACACTACCATTAGGCGCAACAGTGACTAATTTCTAATGGCCTGGTGGCATAGAGGTTCTATCACACCAACAATTTCTGCAATGGCTACTTCGTCAATATCAAGACTGACGTGATGGTCGCCGCCTCCAATATTTGCTGATTCAGGGATTCCACTGTCCACTAGTCAGCCAGGTCCCGCCATTATTTATTTTTCAGCGCTGTAATTCACTTTTATGAATTTAGTCAAATCTCATCAGAAGTATGTGCAATACTCAGGGCCGGATCCAGCACTTTGGAAAAGGGGGGCACGATAGTCTAGCGAAATAACAGCAAACACTGTGAAAAGAAGGGCGAACTGTGGTATTATACAGCAATTTCCATTTTTACTGCAAAACGGGAGCATATAAATGTTCAGCAAGTACTTGATGTAATGTCAAGGCTATTTTCATATGGTATTTTTCTATATTAAACATGATATGTGCTGATAACACGAAAATTATCAGAGTTGGTTTTTCAACTTCCTAGTAGCCCAACATTCAAAAGTGGCCAGATAAGTCCTTAATCCTCTACAGTCGCCCAAGGAAATGGTGAGTCGCTTTCTTCAGAAACAAAAATGGATCTAGCAACCTTCCACTGGATAGGGAGTCCTAGACGGCAATATTTTTCTTTTTCTTTTTCTCATGTGTTTTCAATAGCTTGCCTGCCCTTCAAATGTAATTCATGGTGTTGAATAAGCAAAAGCAAGCTTATCTTGCGAATATGAAAGTAAGGTTTGTTTTTAGTCTTTTACTTTAATAACAATAATTAAATAGTAAGGGATATCTGACAAGTTTTCCGCCTCGGCTAAAGTACAGTGTAACAAGATGTAGCATAATTTTATGCTTTTAGCGCATTTTGTGCCAGGCTTTAAGGGTAGCAATATTTCTTGGACAATTAGCAATTTTGCATATTTTTGGCATAATGATGATCCTTTTACAATAAATACTGAACATTTAGGAAGGAAAGAAGAAATAACATGATACTGTGAACAGGACCATTAATACTGCAATATAACCATATGGCTAAAAAAAAAAAAAAAATGCTGTTATGACAGCCGCTACTGGCCGCCAGGATGGTGCTATGAGATGCGAACCCGAACCATCCATACAACCAGTCAGTCATAGGCTACAGGTGGTTCCCATTCCCCATGGCGAGAATGTCTGTTGCGCACTTCCCTCCGCTTCTGAGTTGGAGGTTTGCACCTTTGCATTGATGCCTAAGAGAACTGACAGGGAGGATAATGCTTGTGATTTCTCGAGGAAAGTGAAAGCAGTCACGTTAAAAAAAAAAAAAAAAAAAAAAAAACTAACGAACAGGTGTTCCGCAATCATTGGCTGGCCAATGCCAGAATGAAGTTTTCTTGCCTGGAACAAAACGGGGTCCTACCATTTACCAACCAGAGTGCATTTGGAAAACTGTTCAGTTAAACAATAACAGCAAGTCTGTGCTACGTTCCCACATGATATCGAAGAAACAAAGGGCACTGGTATCCTATCGGCGCGCGTACCGAAGTAATAAGGCGAGTGAAGTTTGATAAGAAAAAAAAAAAAAAAAAAAAGCCATTTCGCCTTTCGCCCTGTTCCATGTCTCATTTTGTGTTTTGTGTAGATTATGTTATCTATATCGAGTCTAGTGAGGTTATCTACCCCAGTTTTCACATTTTTTTTTTTTTTTTAATGTTAAATGTCGCAGTGTGTACCCTTTTAGGGGTAATTATAATGAAGCTTAATGGATCAGTTTACTAGTCCCCTGCCAGTCAAACCGGTTGGGGGCTATAGGTTTGCACGGTTTCATCAGTATGTCAGTACTTCAGAGTGTTCTTCAGTCAGTCCACAGTTTCGTGTCCACTCAGTAACTTGCGCATGCATGGACAGATTTTGATATAACATCACACAATTGTTTCCCATACCATGACGCTGTGTCGCGCGCAGCAAGCAGCCACCTACTCCAAAGGTCAAGGTCACACCTGGGGCTCAGACAAGGTCGGGTGCTGTCATATGTAACAGCCATACCTACATTCATGTCCGTTCTGTGTTGTCCAGGGAGATCACTGGATGGCTGTTCATACGTGTTCCTATCATACCTACATTGCATACATAGTACACAATGTATGGTTATCATCCGGTAGTGGACATTGTAGGCTGTTGCATGGCAATACTTGGCAGGAACTTGTTCCAGTGTGGACGTACTGTAATTCCGATAGGTGAGATAAACTAACTTATATTTAGCACAGAATTGGCATAATTTGATTCCTCCTTGAGGACAATTATATTTAATTTAGCATGACTTAAATTACAGTCTAAAGTATTTCTCCACAAGTTATCTAGTAACGGTGCCCAAGGATGACTTTCGTTAGTCATAATCATATTATGAGTGGGGGTGCATCTCTTGTGGCTTTATTGTCACCTTTGCCTTTTTTTTTTTTTTTCTGTCATAAAGTGTCTGACTCTTTTCAGTGCCACTGTTGTCTTTGGCCACAACCCTTTCCGTTACTGTCAAGAAAGCCCCCTACAGATGGATGAATGGAATGGAGATGTATATGAGAGAGTGGGGTGTGAGCTGGGGTGAGGGCAATGAAATGGTAGGAGACAGGGCGACTTGGAGGCGATTTGTTTGTGGCCACCCCTTACGGGACTGAGATGTCTGGCAATAGATAGATAGATAGTAAGGCTAAGCCGACTGCACGTTCGAATCATTAGTGTTTTCTTTGGGGTCCGCTTTTTCCTTCCGCTGTCAGTCTCAGGTTGACTGAAATTGGAGGAAATTGTAATACTTAGCCTGTAACGTCATCTTGTGCACGTTTCACCCACAAGTATTTTCTGCAACGTTCTTTTGTCATTATATATCTCAGTACAATATTTGGTCTGGTATGAAGAATATTAGTTTATTTTTTTGGTGGGTTACGAACAGTGGAGTCGTGAGTCCAAGAAGATAAGGGTGGCAGATCAAGTAGATGATGTATAATATGATGTTTCCATCTGTACTAAAAATTGCGTAGTTATCTCATGCCTGGGAGCTAACCATGGCTGCTTTGAATATAGTCACACACACACACACACACACACACACACACACACACACACACACACACACAGGGAGAGTACAAACCAGAATTACAAAACTGGGTTCACATTGTATATCTCGGCACGTGAATGCGCTTGTCCCTCCTCCTTCAGAATTATACTTTCCCGTTCCAGCCCAGACCCAGTCTCATACAAGTATTATATACGATCCATTCCCTTCATATCGTCATCAGTCCCTTTTCCTACCTGATTAATATATTTTAAAATCGTACTAGCTTCTTCGTCGTCGTTATCATTATCATTGTTTTCGTTATTATTACTTATAGTATAAATAGTAACAGTACCGTTGTCATCATCATCGTCGTCGTCGTCGTCGTCTCATCCATATTTCCCCTCTCTTACTTATATATTTGCCTGTTGAGATCAACGAATTACGAATAACGCTCGTTATCTGCGTGTTGAATTCTTTTCCCTTACGCCACTTTCGACTTTGTACCTAGTTGCCTTTATTGTTCACATGTTATTTGTTCTTCGATTAACATATTCAGCTGCGACTATTGGTTCTAGTAATAAAATAATAATTTATTATAGTTATGTGTGTTCTCTCAACCGTTTGGTTGTTGAAGTGTCTTTCGTTGTATACCATTTTGAACTAATATCCCCAAGTGTGTTAATAGAAGTGATAGGTTCAAACGAAGTTCTCCTTTTATCCTCTCTCATGACACCAAACAGTATCCTTCCCATTCATATCTGAACAATTGTGTTTATTTTGTCATGGTCCAGATTTTTCATCAACAAAACGAAAAGAATAGGAAATGTGTTAAAACATTCTTATTCTTTGTCCGATTTGCTGTTATGATACAAAAGCGAGCTTGCCGTCCTTAGTATATCTGTAGTTCTACTCTTCCACATACTGCATTATTCTGTTAGTTCATTTCCTGGATGGGGTTAAGCATTGCCTGTGCTTATAACTGGTTTGCTTTTTGAGAATTCATGTTTGTGTCTAAAACACCCCCGTTCGTCTTTAAATAATCTTGTTCTTAATCGCTTCACATGCTGAAAGTACAGGGCATACCACCAGCAATAACGCTATAATTATTATAAATCTGACTGTTAATACAATTTCTTTTGGAAAATGTGAGTACGTTTAAGTACTTGGGTAGTGTGATGAGTAAGGATGGAGGTTTGGAGGGTGAAGTGCTTGAAAGGGTACAGCAGGGAAGAAAGGTTGCTGGTTCTTTGAAAGCAGTGATAAGAAACAGGGAAGTGAGCATGGAAGTGAAAAAGTTACTACATGACAGTATTGTGATACCAACTCTAACGTACGGAAGTGAAGCTTGGACGTTGTTGGAAGGACACAAGTCAAGAGTGAGAGCCGTGGAAATGAGTTATTTAAGAGGAGCCTGTGGAGTCACATGGAGAGACAGGCTGACGAATGAGGATATAAAGGAGCGTTGTGGTGTTGATGTGGATGTGATAGGAAGCGTTATGAGGAACACACTGAGGTGGTTTGGCCATGTGGAGAGGATGGAGGGTGAAAGACTGACGAAGAGGGTGTATGTGAGTGAGGTGGAGGGGGAAAGAGGGAGGGGGAGGCCGAGGATGAGATGGAGAGATGGGGTGGAGAGGTATATGAGAGAGGGGGGTGTGAGTTGGGAGCAGGGGAGTGAAATGGGGGGGGACAGGGCGACTTGGAGGCGATTTGTTTGTGGCCACCCCAAATGGGATTGAGGCGTCTGGCAATAGATAGATAGATAGATTCTAATTAAAATTTATAAGAAATTCATTAAATATTGCACGCACTATCAATGCGATCAGTGTACCTTGGCCAAAACTTAAGTACTTAGATTTACCTAATCCCATTCGTACAAGAGTTTAATGTTTTTATGATCTGCCCCTCCTATGAATGAAATAACTTAGTGTCTCTTATTATTAGAAACATTTATGCGTCACACACTTGTTCATTTGCCTAGCCAAATGAGGCTTTCAGGTTGTGTATTATTCACGTTCTGCCAAATACATATCCTCATGCTATCAACCACCTGTGCGGAAGTCAACCCTGCAGTTATAATTGGCCTGGTCGGTGGTGAGCACAGACTTGATGTGCAGCGCCGGGACCTAGCCGAGACGGAAGGTGGCGCGGCCCTCAAGGAGTTGGCTCTTGAATTCTTGATAGCGTGTCGGTCCTCAGACGATGTCACCAGTCTGCCAGACCGGTTGTCATAACTGTAAGGGGAGGAACTGAAACAAAAGCTTGCGCCAGTTTGCCAGGATGATTGTTGTAGCTGTGAAGAGAATACAGCGGAGGAACTGAGACAGGATCTTGCTCCTGTTATTCAGACTGAATGTTGTAGCTGCAACGGTATCAATAGACTTCTGTAGGAGTCGTAGCTATAAGAGAGTTTAGCGGGAGGAAAAAAACATCGTGTGGTATCTGTGACAACGATTTAGTGTTAAGACACCTGCATAAGTTTCCATATCAGCTGTAAGGGAAACGAAAGTGAACTTTGTTAGTGTTTGATCTTGGAGGCAATCTGGTACTTTATTTGGGCTAAAACCATACGATTTTGTTCAGCAGAAAGAAATTCTATGATGAAGAGGACAATATCTAAGATGTTCGACGGTGATGCCTATGAAATCATAAAAAAGGAAGGGACAAACTGTCTCCTCTGTAATGAAGTAGGGATATAAACAGGGATTGGCAAGTTTTTATAGAAGGATGCATAAGACACACACACACACACACTCACACACACACTAGAAAAGCTGATAAGTTTGGGTAAACCATCTAGAAGAACACAGTATGATAACAGAAAGGCAGTTTGATTTTAGAAAGGGAAAATCATATGTTACTAACCTATTAAGCTACTATGACGGAGTTGCAGAAACATTACAGAAAAGAGAAGGATGGATGGAAAGTATCTATCTTTCAAGAAAGCATTTGACAGAGTACCGCACCAAAGACTTTAATGGAAACTGTATCATCAAGGAGGAATCCAAGACAACCTGTATTGGATGCAAGATTTTCTCAGAAAAAGGGAAATGAGAACAGTACTAAGAGGAAATTACTCATCATGGAGGGAAGTTCCACAGGGCCCAGTGCTAGAACCATTTATGTTTCTAGTGTATATAAATGACATGGATAGTAACACTGGAAATGAAAGCTATCTACATATGTTTGCTGATGATGCAAAAATACAAAGGATAATTACTAACACAGACTTTTATAGAGAGCTACAAGAAGAAGTAAATAAATATCATGAATGGAGTGATGAATAGCAAATGGAATTTAATGTGGACAAGTGCATTGTAATTAGGTTTGGTAAAAGTGGAAAAAAGACCTGATTGGGATTATACGTTAGAAAGTAAAACCTTAAACATATCAGAAAGAGTGAAGGACCTACGAGTGCTTATCAGTAAGAGACTATCTCCAGATGACCACATCAATGAGAAGGTACGGAACATATACACACTGCTTGCTAATATGAGAATAGCATTCACATACATAAATCAAGACATGCTGAGAAAGATAATAACATCATTCATCAGACCAACCCTGGAGTATGCATCAGTAGTTTCGAATCCTCACCTCAAGAAACACATAGATAAAACTGAAAATGTTCAAAGGACCACTTCAATATGGGTTCCAAGCTTAGTGGATCTAAGCTACAAAGAAAGACTAGGAAAGTTGAATCTGCCAACACTACAGGAGAGAAGGAAGAAAGGAGACTTGATTATGCTATATTAATGTGTCTCAGAGAAAGAAATATAGACATAAATGAGTATATAACCTATGGGGAAGCATCAGCAAGTGGACACTGCAAAAAACTGCATAAAAAGAGAGGTGATAAAGATGTAATGAAATTCAGTTTCTCTAATAAGGCAATTGATCAGTGGAATGCACAGCCGAATGAAATGGTGTGTTCCAAAACAGTTCATAAATTTAAGGGTGTGTATGATACATGTGATTAAATACACGGGAGAGTACGAGCTTGACTCATTCCTGTTAAGATACAGTTAGATAAGAACAATTAGGTAAGAACACACATTTGCACAGTGCGTTCATGTTTAGCATATTCATTACAGGTAAAGTTCCTTCCCCAAAATTGTTTTAGGCAAATCATATATATATATATATATATATATATATATATATATATATATATATATATATATATATATATATATATATATATATATTGTTACATAGCCTATGATTTCATCATCCTTTGTGTAATTTTAACGCACAGTATGCTGCATATTTGATCACGAGCGTGTTCTGCCTCAGTCCCCCCCTTCTACCGTTATAGTAGAGTAAGTCGTTCTCTCTGTTGTCCAGAGCGGGATTGTGAACTCTATGTCCCCATGGCTTTCATTTGCGCGTCCTCTTACAAGTTGTATCAGGCTCTGCTGGCCCCTATATAATGAGCTCAGTCTCTGCATCATTGCCACTTAGATCTGCTCCTCATTTTGTTCACATCTCTGTCCTCCCCTGTACAGATATTATTATTGTGAGTGCTCAAGAAGTCTCCAACCATCTAGCAGCTGTGTGTAATTTAAGTATAACTGTTGTTGCATTTTTTCTTGTACTGTATAGCATAAGTTTAATTTGTAGGCCTAGTGAAGTTTTTGTAATTGATGTAGGGTTCTTTATGTCAGTCATTTTTGATAATAGTTTGTATCTGTAATTATTTATCTGGCATTCACTGAGTATTATCTGGTATCTCATTTTATCAGGGCTGACTTAGATAAATTTGCTCTTGCTAATTTCGTGTTAATGGAGGCTGTTGCAGTTAACCATATATTTAACCTGTTTATTTGCCATTACATTATCCTTATGAGTCCTGAATGTTTTGTTGTTAATTTAAGCATTAAACTTTAACTTGTAATTTTACCTCTTTTGT